>NW_028237040.1:0-45931 GCF_017979445.1 Akebia trifoliata
GAGGGGGGACGTGAAAACAAAATAATAAGAAAAAACACAACAGAAAATCAGATTCTCTCAAGAACAAAATCTTCTTCTCTCTAAGTTGCAGTTTTCTGGATTTCTATAGAGAGGACTCTAAGGTTTAAGGCATGGAAACATCGACAGTTCTAGTAGCGTCAACGTGATGGTATTTTGAGCTTCCGATCTTCGGTGATCGACTCAACGTGACGCGAAACAAGGTTTGGATCTCCGCTGTGAACAAGAAGGTACGCTCCCTATATTTTTCCCAACACTTGGTGTTATGCTATTAAGAGGGACGGACAAGAAGTTTGAACCACTTGATATTGCATTAATAGGAAGGACGAAATCATGAGACTGAACCCATGGTGTTATCTTATTTGGAGATATGGATTAGTGAGGTCAAACCTCTTTGGTGTTAGCTTATTTGGAGGGATGGACTAGTGAGGCCGAACCTCTTTGGTGTTGCTTTATTTGGAGGGACAGACTAGAGAGGCTAGACCTCTTTGATGTTGCCTTATTAGGAGAGACGGATTAGTGAGGTCAAACCTCTTTAGTGTATTAGATAGGTGGTTCAGCCAATATTGTGCATACCCTTTCTTGCCTATTTTGGATCAGATTTGATTTGTTAATATTTGATTACCTTGATAATGTGATTTTGTTAATCCCTAGGAAAGTATATTCTTTGTTCTTATAGGGCACATGTTAACAAAACACTTCTTCAATAGGGTTTGATTTGTTAAATTATACTTTTCAAAAGAATGAAAAAACTAGAGATTGGAAATGTAAGATCCAATTGAGAAATATATGACTGTGTGATTGTACATGGAAAATGAGTATAAATAAAATTTTGCTTGCAAAATACTATTTGCCGGTTTGTGGTTAAACCTTTTTTCTATGAAAATCATTTTTCCACACAAGGTGGCTCTTAATTTTGGCATCTCATGAAAATGATTTTCCCATCTTCTAAGGATTTCATTTTTTTTCATGAAATATTTTCTCTGAAGTTATACTGAAATTATTAAACTAAAATTGTAGTGTTTTTCCCTTCTTAAAATCGTTAGTGAGCGCATGGGGCCCCATTATTGTGAAATAAAGATTTTACCCTTAAAAGCTTTTTCAGCTCTCATTCCTAAATTAATTTTTATCATTTTTCACCTTCTCTGAACCCTAGCAGGTTGTTGGCATCAACTTTCTCATATTTGCATCTTCAAATCCAATGATAAGGAGTCATTTCCCCTCCAACGATAGTGTCAAATATAAACCTAGATGGATCACACAGGATTAAAGTAGTTATTATGAGATCACTAGATAAACTACGTAAGCAATCGTCTCAATATTGAAATAACCTCTATTTGATTTTTTTTTTTTTCGTTAGTAGAATATACTTAATTAATAATCTTTTTTCTAAAGAAAGAATCACTTTTATTGTGGACACAGCTGCGATTATTTATGTGTTTATCAGCTTGGAAAATGTTGTCCTGGTTATGTTGCTTTCGTGTATAGAAAAGCTCATTTCAGTATAAAAATGATGCTCTAAATATTTCTAACTTAAATTTTGCATTTTGTTTTTTTTGTTGAAATCGTAACTTTTATTTGATTCTATTGAGATATAAACATTATTGATGACTTTCTTTTGCTTTAGATAATTTATTTTGGAGTTTCAATTAGGCAAATGACAATTTTGGTGGGAGGAGCCAGGATTTTTCCCATGTGAAGACAACTGAGAGCAGAAAAAATTTTATGGGAGTAATGATTACCAATGCTTTTATCCACTGCTGATATCTACTGTTGCAATAGCTCATTATTCTAGACTTTGAAAATGAATCATGATAATCTGACCATTCGATGTGGCAATTGACTATCTGATGTGACAAGAACTGTAGATTTTTGGACTCCTTGGGATACACAGATCCATCAAAATACATTTTTTTATAAGGAACTGCAGTCATGTATCCCGAGGAGCACAGATCTATAATTCTCAAAGTTGCCATGTCAGAGTAGTCAATTGAATTGCCACATAAGTGAGGTAATCACATTATCACAATTCTTTAAAAATTCCTGTAAAACTCACCCTGATTGATAGGAAGTTAAATCGAAATTTTGTTGCTGGATTCTTAGCTGTGAGAATGTCTTTAATTTTAATTTCCTTTTTGAATAACAAGGGTGTCCGGATTTGTAGGTCAGCATACTTTTTAGAGTTAAAGTAACATTGAAATGTCCATCAATTCTATCATACCAATGTGGTGGTGCACACGTAATCATAGATGCTTTTATTTTGTATATCAACGAAATGCACCTAGGACCATATGTGCACCACCACATTAGAATGTACAATTGATGTATATTTAATGTTACGTCAGCATTCTCCTACTTTTAATTTTTCTAATGAAAAGGGTGTGGGGCTTGTAGCACCCTCACATCTCACCCAATTCACTGGTCTCATGGCACATCATATATTGTCCAAATACCCGAGAGAAGGGCAAAACAGTAAAAACACCTAAATAAAAAGTAAGATTGACTAATTAAATCAAAATTAAAACCTGTAATCCATGAGGATGCAGGGAATCTTGGAAAAATTAGTCCCTCAAAAGAAAGTCTTTCATAGTCATATAAAACACCTGTTAGTTGTTTTGAAAATTTGAAACCAAAAGCACGCATGCTGCATAACAGTTGTGGTCAAAGCTCATATAGAGGAGAATGTTTCACGTGTTGTATGAAGTGGCGGCTTGTCACCAAAGGTATAAAGGAGTACAATTAGTCTATTCTGAAACCTCTAACACCATCAAAAGTGATTTAAAAATTAATGGTCCATGATTCTTTAACTGTAAATCATTTTTAATGGGATTTGAAGTTTCAAAAAGGACTGATTTTTTGTGAGGATGATCTTTACGATGCGGAGATCACGCTCACAAAAAACCAGTCCATTCCAAAACTTCTAACTTATATAGGACAAAATGTTAGTCTCCCAACGATGGTTTTTTTGTTGGCTGACAAACCTGTTCAACATCAAAAGTCTTAACCAAAATTTTGTCTTATATGGGCTAAATTTTTTTTGGAATGAGCTGATATTTTGGGAGGAGAATCTTTATAGTGAGGAGATCATCCTCATAAAAACTCAGTTCATTCCAAAACTTCTAGTACCATGAAAAATGGTAACAAACTAATGGTTAAAATTTGACGATCCGCGTATGCATGTATATCTAACGATAATTCTAACAATCAGATCTGTCACTATCACCTGAATTATGAATGCTTTTTACCCTTAGAAAAATAAATTTATATTTCGTGTGCTGAATATGGAACTATTCCTTTCGATACACTATTCATTTTAATTCCCATGACTTGTTTTCAGGTGAGAAGATCACTTTTATAATCAGCCATCTCGCTACTGAAAAATCAAGGATATTTTTCATTAAAATTATCTGTAATCTTGCTTTTAATTTATGAGTGAGATCATTACTTTTTTATTAATGAGATTGTCACTTTAAAATCAAGGATATTTGTCTTTAAAATTACTTACGATCTCACTGATAATTTATCATTGAGATTTCACTTTTTATCAGCAAGATCATTACTTTAAATTAGAACACCTACATGCGATCTCACTGGAAAACATGTTTTGGGAATTAAAATGAACAGTGTGCCCGAATCAAAATTTTTGAAAAAGTTTCCAAGTTTTTTGGAATTTTCTATTTTATCTAATATTATTTATAATGGCATCTCATTTCAATAAATATTTGCAATAGGACCATGACCATCCATTGATTTACTTAGAGTACATGTGTTTTAACTCCTCCTTAGATAACATCAAATTGAACCACCATTTTTTCATAGAGACTTCGTGCCCTATTTGATTTGAATGAAAATACAATAGAAGGTTGGACTGTCAATTCGGTCCATTTTTACTTAAAAAACACTACTAAGTCATCAATCATGTTTGGAGGCAAGGCAATGCGACTTCAGATGCCCTTGCTAATGCAGCAGTACAGTCTTTAGCATCCCAAATTTTTGAAAGTTCTGTTAACCTCCCATTGATAGTCAAAAGCTGTTATTTGGATGATCTTCTCTCGCTTTTGACAATTTGGATTGTAAACCAAAGGGCTTGCCCTTGCTGTACATTCTTTAATTAATTCAATTCTTGTTTGCTTAGTAAAAAAATGTCCATACGAGTCTGAATTCGTTATTAACAAACAAGCTCAATAACATGTTAAATTAACAAAGTGGCCAACACAACGTGAAAAAAGCCCAAATTTGACGGCCTTGGGCCATCAAATTTCATAAAATTCGATGGACCAACAGTCGAATTGACATCGAATTTTTCATTGGCAATTTTTTTTTTTCGATGGGCTGAAACTGTCAAATTAATGAAGGATGGGAGAAATTGGACAGCTCTAAGCCGTCAAATTTGGGAACATCAAGAATTTCGACAGTCCTAGACCGTCATAATTCAATTTCTATAATTCGTGGGCCTTGGCCCCATCAATTTTTTCTGTCGAATTTTCCAGTTTTCATGTAGTGCAAGTGCATATCGAGATTCATTTCTTATTTTAAAGTAATCAATTTTTAGTATACAATATTTTTATTCTAACCCACCCTATGGTCATTTGACATAGAAAAAGAAATTTGAGAACCTTAGAGCTTGTTTGATTGCATGGATAATATTACCTCGTAAGGTAAATCCTTTGCCATTGTTTGAACACATCATTGAGAATATCATGAAAAAAATTTAGATTTGAGAGCTCCATAGCCGTCCAATTCCAAAACCTTTGATCAAGTATTCAAGTATATATATAATTAGATATGAGTTTTCCATGTAATTTAGAGGGTTCTAGTGTTGGATTGCCAAATGATCCTTACTAACTAACGTGGTAAGATTCTAAGTCTTATTAAGGTTCCTTGATTTCAAAAAGATTACAGAGTTCACAATCCAACACCACATCCCTTTAGATTTCTTGAAAAACTCCAATCCAAAAACAATTTAGAATTTTTTTTTTCTTTAAATTTGGTCTTGATCCTAGGTTTTGAAATGGACAACTATTGAGCTCCCACCAAACTCCCAAATTTTAATGGTGAACAATAACCCTTTTATGTTTTTTCTTCTTCTAAAGTTCATAGAATTTTGTCTAGATCTACAACAATCCTGTGGCATCGGATCATGGTTTTGGATGCTACAAGGTGAGCTCAACAACCTTACCATATCTACAACGTAAAACAATCGATCATGTTTTTTGATGTCACAAGTTAATCCAAGGACCTTTAGTAAGGGTGAAAATTCCAACTAACTTAGTAAGGCTAGTCACAAGCACTTATCATATGAGAAACATTTTCCTTACTAATTTAGTAAAGATTTTAAGGCCCCGTTTAATTCAGCTGCTTGAATCTGCTGTCAGAAGCTGAAATACAGAAAAGCTTGTTTGCTAGAGCTTTGTAAAAATGCTGTGCTGTTGACCAGAATCTGATAATTACTGTTTGATACAGCTTCTAGAATCTACTGTATTAAGGTAAAATGACCAAAATACCTTTAAGGTTGATAGTACACATAAAATACATCAAAAATTACCAGAATACCCTTATAAATATAATAAAATTATATGAAAAAATTAAAAAATAATTATTTTAATTTTAAAATGTTTATAATTCTTTAAAAAATTATAAAAAAATTTATAATTCTATAGAAATTTCGGCAGCATACCCTTTTAAAAATGGACATATGAAAATTTCTTGATAAACAAAATACCTGCATAATACGCAATGTTGATAATGCACTTAGAATGCATAAAAAATTAACAGAATACCCCTATAAATATATAATTACATTAATATATATATATATATATATATATATATATATATATAATTGATAAAAAAAAATTATAAAAAAAATTATTTTAATTTTAAAATGTTTATAATTCATTAAAAATTTATAAAAAAATTTATAATTCTATAGAAATTTCGACAGCATCCCCTTTTAAAAATGGACATATGAAATTTTCCTAAAAAACAAAATACCTGCATAGTACGCAATGTTGATAATGCACTTAGAATGCATAAAAAATTAACAGAATACCCCTATAAATATATAATTGATAAAAAAATTATAAAAAAAATTATTTTAATTTTAAAATATTTATAATTCTTTAAAAATTTATAAAAAAATTTATAATTTTATAGAAATTTCAGTAGCATCCCCTTTTAAAAATTGACATATGAAATTTTCCTGATAAACAAAATACCTACATAGTACGCAACAAAATATCACATTACATCATATATACATAACACATCCACATTACATCGTATATACATAACATATCCATAGTACATCGTATATACATAACATATCCACAATACATCGTATATACATAACATATCCACATTACATCGTATAATCTCATTTACATCGTATGAAAATATATCAATGATTGCCAGTAAAAATGGCATCAGCTATTGAATCCCTATATATTTTCATTGTTTGTTGACTCTGACGACCTACTGATTAGGGAACTGGATACTCTTGATTAGTGTTACCCTCTTCTTCCTCTACCATTGATCATTCTTCCTCGAATCGAGCAAATTCTTCATCGACAATCGCATGTTTTCTAATAAAATTATGCAATGCCATGCAGGCAACAACAATGTTTCGTTGTTTGTCTAAATTATATAAACGCATCGTCTTCAAGATTGGCTATTTTGCCTTCAAAACCCCGAAGGTTCGTTCGATTACGTTCCGAAGTGAAGAATGTAAATGGTTGAATAATTCTTTTCGACCATTTACTCGTGATCTTCTGTACTCTTGTAGATGGTATCGAACACCTCGATAAGGTGCGAGATAACCATCCATGAGTGGATATCCAGCATCTATCAGATAGTATTTACCTATTATTCAACCAAAAAAATTAATTTCTAGGATTAAATATAAACAAATATAATTGACAAATTTTTAGATATAGACCTGGTGGAGGATGTGGAAAATTTAAATTGGGAGTATTCATTGTTTCAAGGAAGATACGTGAATCATTAGCTGACCCTTCCCAGCCAACCACCACATGAGTGAACAACATGTCAAACGAACATATTGCCATTATATTTTGTGTTAATCCCTTATGTCCTCGATATTTCACTTGTTCTGTTATTGGAACAAATGCACTTACGTGTGTTCCGTCTATCGCTCCAATACAATCCTACAAAATTTTAACTTATATTAATCTATAAACATTAATAAAACAAATATATTTAAAATATATATATATATATATATATATATATAAGAAATTACCTTAAAATAGGGCCAGAAACGAGGATTGTTACGGATGTGCGGAGAAACTTCATTGAGGTCGGGAGGTACAATTAAGGACATTGACAAGTTCACAATCGCCAAAAGAACTATGTTGAAATACTTGCTAACCGTTTCAAGTGAGTGAACGAAACGATTTGCAATTAGTCTTTGTCCTTGATTATGTCCTATTATCAATAGGAACATCGCTACTTGTTCTTGAATGATAAGATATCGTTGCATCTTCAATAGACCTCGCTCCTCCAAAATGGAACACAAATTGACAAATACGTGTCTTTCCATTCTAAAACAGTGCGTGGTACTCCATATTATCATCCAGTGTTTTTCACACAAAGTCAATCCCCTTGTACTGACAATTACTATGTTCCTCCCTATGTAAGAAATTCTTGTAATAAATTAAGGAACCTAAGACGACTCCTCTCGTGACTATATTTAAAACATTTGACTCAATAGCATTACTAGTATCACAATTTGAATCAATGGTATCAGTCGTATCATCTGAATCGATAGTATTTCTGGTATCAACATCTGAATCCATATGACCTGTTTATGAATCCATATTAGTGGTATATACATTAAACTTACAATACACAATATAGAAAACACAATTAAATGATATCCACCACATAAACTTACATTCATCAACCACAACATTAATCATAATATCCATCCAACCGAAAATAATATATCCATCTAACAGAAAATATAATATACATCTAACAGAAAATAATATATCCATCTTACAAAGTATATTGCACCATATTAGTACAAAAAGTAACCAAAATATATTACACTCTATAAGTGCATCATAAAATCAACATAAATATAAAAGTAACATGAAAAAAGTCTAAAACTCTTTCCCAGTCAGAAAATCAATCATCTCGCTCTCCAACCACTTAAGACGAATCTCCATTGATCGTAACCCACAAAAAATCTCTCTGAATTGCTTGTTCTTCATAAACATCTTTAACGCAAAATGATAAAGATCACTGTTGGGGATTACATCTGTTAGCTGGTCTAAGAGGTCGATTGACTCTTGAATACTGCCTTTTTTAATAGGAGTGAAATTGTTAGATACAGATGGCTGGCTGTGAACTGCATCTACAAGCTTCTCCAATGACTGGCTAATTCGCATAGCAGTAGTCATCTTCTGCCTATGACCCTGAGATTGTAGAGTATCGCCACTTCTGCGTCGAACGGGGTCTGTGCGTGGAAGTACAGTAGGGGTAGCATCATCCTCAAACTCATCGGCATCATCAGGAGTAAAGTCTAGAGGTGTCTGAGATTCCAGGGGTTGGGTCTCTATGGCATCATCTAGATCATCTGCATCAAGATTCTCTTGCTGGGGTGTTGATGTAGATGGCATTATACCAGATGCAGGCGACCACATCCGGCTACCAGTAGCAAATGTGCCTCCAAAAATGAAATCCAATTGCTTCACAAATTTCAGAGGCTTCGTTCGGAATATTGCATCTTTTGGATGATGCTTTAAAAATAAAATTTTAAATTATATATAAAATAAAAAAATTAAAAGAAATAAAAAAAAGTAACAAAAAAACTATACCTCTAACCACCCATCCCACCATTCCTCACTTACATCTAATATGCCGTCTCAACATCATAAAAGACACCAGTATTTGTGCAAATTTTATTCCAACGTCCCCAAAGTCCTTTTTATCTATTCCACTTATTTTTCATTTGTCCTCTATCATAGTAAATGCCAGTTCTTTTTTTAAACTCCTTCATTAAGGTTTCATATCCGATCTTGTCAAGTACTTTATGTGGTCTCCTCCCCTTTTTAACTAATTCAAATCATATTTCGACCCAAACTTCATGTTGTTTGGGTGTCCATTCTACTTTCACACCCTTTGAATTGTTATCTTCCATCTGCCAATGGTAATAATAAGAGTAGTGCATGAAATGAAACATGTCATATTCCACTTCACCTTCATCATCAGTCCTTCGTAAAAATTTTAATTGATGTGTGTAAGTTAAAGAAAAACACACATATATTTATGAAAACATTAAATACAATCAAGAGATTGAATCAGAACTTAAAAACCAAATCCATGAACCGATGTATTAGTTATATAAATTCTTGCAAAAAGACTCGGGTCCCCATCATTCTGAGTAATAACTGAAGACACCATGTAAGATAATTATAGTTAATAACATATCAATGGTCAAAGCATGATTCCAAAATCATGATATTCGAAGTTATTATTGAAATGCATTAAGAATAAAATCACAGAGATACCCAAATTAGGACATCTATATCAATGACTACCTTGACCTGCTAAATAAGAGAAAAATCCTAAAAGACTATTATTAGAAATAGAACATGAATCCTACTAACATGAGATAGAGTTTGATCGATAAACTTTATTATAAAATCAATTTTAGAAGATTATTAAATCTCACAGAACAAATAGAAAACAAAAAACTACTATTTATTTTGGAAATATCTATATTTTATAACTTTTTGAAGGAAATAGAACTTCTACAATACCAAGAACATAACCAAATACTTCAATTTTCCAAAAAGCAGGAGAAAAAAATATCCCAAAAAAAAAAATTCAGAAAAAAACCCAAATAAAAACTCCCTTACTTCAACATATAAAAACTCCTATATTCTTAGAATCTGCAAGTTCCCACAAATACCCATATTTATTTATGGGGAAATGTTCAGCAACAAACATTTTGGCAAAACATTTTTCAAAACATGGGTTAGAGATTTTGGAATGGGCTAATTTTTGGTGAGGATGATCTCTACGGTGAGGAGATCATCATCACCAAAAATCAGCCCATTCCAAAACTTCTAACCCCATCAAAAATGGTTTACAAAAAATGGACGGTCCACGATTTTTCAACTTGTAAATTGGGGCTAGAAGTTTTGGAATGGGCTGATTTTTGGTGAGGATGATCTCCTCACCGTAGAGATCATCCTCACCAAAAATCAGCCCATTCCAAAACCTCTAACCCATGTTTTGAAAAATGTTTTGCCAAAATGTTTGTCAAAATGTTTGTTGCTGAACGGGACCCTTATTTATGATGGGATCTCTAAAAAATCAGAACAAAATATACCTGAAAATAGAAAAGCATCTGCCCAATCATTTATCCCTAAAAACAAGTGTATATCCCCAATTTCAAACGAAACATAATATTAAACCACCTCAGATGGATCAAAACAACGTGCAAACAACACATACACATAAAGCAACAGATGAAATAGAAATAAATTAATAAACAGAAAAAGTCTCCAGATTCCATGGGAAGAATATTAATATAGATTAAATCACAAGCACATGACCATGAACTTTACTCATCTGAGATTCAGGATTAAAAAATTTCAATAAAAACTTCAAATTGATTCATAAACAAATATAAAAAAAATTTCAAAATTCACTAAATTAACACGAAATGTCGTTACTTGTTAAAATGCAAACCTAAAAATCTAAAATTTAAAAATAATAATTAAAAAATAAATAAATATAGAGAAGAACTGTTACTTGAAATTAATACCCTAGAAAAAATAGTCGAAGTACCTGGAGATTCACCAGAGACATATGTATATCGAAGGTTGATGGATGGATTCGATTTCACTTTTCAGAGAGAGAGAGTTTTGATCTGTTGTTCGAGGTATTTTCGAGAAGAAGAGATGAAGAGAAGAACAGATTTGTGATCTGTTGAGTAAAAATCGGGCTGCTGTGTGTGGTTCTTCAACAGAGAAGAAAATGAGAGAAGAAGAGAGGTGTGACCGAAGAACAGCCGCGTGCTGTCGAGAAGAAGAGATAGAGATGGAGAACGGATGTGATCTGTCAAGTTGCTGTGTGGTTCAGTCGCAGAGAAGGGAAGAAGAAGGGTGTTTTGGTCTTTCGAGCTGAGCAGTTTTTCGACGTCAGATTCACCCGCAAACGCGATTGTAAAAAGCCCCTTTCAGCGGCTTATGTTATCTGCGTTTCAAAACGCAATTTGTTAACGCGATTTTTATTACCGAACGGTAATTTTGGAGTGAGTCGCAGATTTTTGAAGCAAAAGCGGAAAATCGCGCTTAAAAAAGCGGAAACAAACACCGACTAATCCTTTTTAAGGGTCGTTTTGCTCAAATGGATTACCACATTAGCAATCCAACGCTACAACCCTCAAAATCTCATCGAAAAGCTAAGATAAAAAAAAAAGTAAAAAAACAAATGTTTTGGGCTTGATCCAATGTTTTGAAAGTGTACAGCTACCGAACTTCAACCTAACCCCAAAATTTAGAATTAAAATTCAACTGTGAAAAATAACCTTTTTTGAATTTTTTTCTAAGTTCATAGAAAATATTCGACAACCTTGAAGCTTCAGTTCTTGTTTTTGATGATGGGTCCCGTTCGCACCAACATTTATGCCAACATTTTAGCCAACCATTTTTGTCCTACATGGGTTAGAAGTTTTGGAATGGGCTGATTTTTGGTGAGGATGATCTCCTCGGTGTAGAGATCATCCTCACCAAAACTCAGCCCATTCCAAAACTTCTAGCCCCATGTTTACAAGTTGAAAAATCGTGGACCGTCCATTTTTTGTAAACCATTTTTGATGGGGTTAGAAGTTTTGGAATGGGCTGATTTTTGGTGATGATGATCTCCTCACCGTAGAGATCATCCTCAAAAAATCAGCCCATTCCAAAACTTCTAACCCATTTTTGAAAAATGTTATGCCAAAATGTTTGGTGCTGAACATTTCCCTTTGATGATACACTGTGGGCCCAAGGATCCTTATTGAAGGTGAAATCCTTACTAACTTAGTAAAACTAGTCGGACTCTTATTATAACAACCACCAACAACTCAACAAAAATTAACGTATTTATTACAACAAGTAATGTGTAAATTACACAGTGAAAGCTGTGACAAATCATTTTCCTTGGGGGGGAGTGTAAGTAAAGATCTTTTGCTGGTGAGTGCAAATCATTTGCTCGAGGAAAATCTTTTTCTTTACATTTTCCAACTTAGGGTATGTTTAATTGCTTAGAAAGTGATTTTCCATGAAATTTGAAATCCAAGAAAAAATAGTGATGGAAAATAGATAGGGTTGGAAAATCAAATTCCATTGTTTGATTTTACTTGGATAAAATCATGGGGAAAATATCTAAAGAAGAAGAAGAGAAGGAGGAGAAAGAAGATGAGAGGAGAGGGAGAGGCTTGGGACGGAGAATAAGAGACTTGGGACGGACGGAGGATAAGGACGAGAAGGAAGAAGAAGAAGAGGGAAAGTGAGTGAGTGAGAGAAGAGTGATTGGTGACAAAGATGGCAATGGTGCGGTAACAACGGTGATGGACAGAGTGAATGTGTGATAGTGGCTATAGAGGTTGAAATGATGGAGAAGAAGAAGATTTGGAATTAGGATTTTAATTTTGTAAGGAAACTATGTGTGGATTTGTGGGACTTTTAGAAGAGGGTGAAAATTCATTTTCCATGTAAAACTGAAATCAAATACATGAAAATGTCATTTTCCATGGAAAATGGATTTTCACCCTATTTTTCTTGTGCAATCAAACATACCCTTACTTTGTTATCAAACACCGGAAAATAAGGATTTTTCTTGACAAATGATCAGCAACAGGATTTGTTATGCAATTTAAACACACTTGTAGTGTTTACTTGTGGAAACGTTAACATGCGATAAACATGTTTTTGTTTTGGGAAGGGAAGACATTTGAGAGAGAGAGAGATTTGTATTACTTTTAACAGCTAAATAGGCTAATGTACTAGGAGTTGTAGACTGCTATATTTGGAATGGTTAGACCAAAAGAATTATGTTGAAAGACTAAATGCACAACTTTAAAAAGGTTTAACTTCATTTTCACATATTGGAATAATTATTAGCAACACTGATGGCAAATACCTATGTTTTGAAAATATGAACCAAACAGTCCCTTCAAAAAAAAAAAAAAAAAAAAAAAAATATATATATATATATATATAATATATATATATATAGGGGACGGTTCAGCAGCCCTAAAGTTTTGTCAAGTTTGGTGCCAAACATTTTTCAAAATATTGGTTATAAGCTTTGGAATGAGCTGATTTTTTGTGAGGATGATCTCTATGATAAGGAGATCATCCTCACCAAAAATCAGCCTATTCAAAAACTTTTAACCGCATCAAAAGCGATTTACAAAAATTGGACTGTCCACGATTCTTCAACTTGTAAACTAGGGTTAGAAGTTTCAAAATGAGCTGATTTTTTGTGAGGATGATCTCTTCACCGTAGAAATCATCCTCACAAAAAATCAGCCTATTTCAAAACTTCTAACCCCATCAAAAGTGATTTACAAAAAATGTTTGGCACCAAACTTGGCAAACTGCAGGGCTTCCGAACCGCTCCCATATATATATATGTGAGGATGATCTCTACGGTGAAGAGGTCATCCTCTCCAAAAATCAGCTCATTTTGAAATTTCTAACCCTAGTTTACAAATTGCAGAATCATGGACCGTCCAATTTTTGTAAATTACTTTTTATACGGTTAAAAGTTTTGGAATGAGATCATCCTCACAAAAAATCAGCTCATTCCAAAACTTCTCAACCATGTTTTAAAAAATGTTTGGCATAATGTTTAGCAAACTTTAGGGCTACTGAACCGCTCCCAATATATATAGGGTCTCGTTCGGCACCCAACAATTTGCTCAACATTTTGCCCAACATGTTTTGTCCTACATGGGCTAGAAGTTTTGGAATGGGCTGATTTTTGGTGAGGATGATCTGTTTAGTGAGGAGATCATCCTCACCAAAAATCAGCCCATTCCAAATCTTCTAACCCCTTCACAAATGGTTTACAAAAAAATAGATGGTCCACGATTTTTCAACTTGTAAACATGGGGTTAGAAATTTTTTGGTGAGGATGATCTTTTAATCGTAGAGATCATCCTCACCAAAAATCAGCCCATTCCAAAACTTCAAACCCATGTAAGATAAAACATATTGGGCAAATTGTTGATTTCCTCACCAAAACATACATACATATATATATGGGTCCCGTTATTTGGCCAACAGTTTGGCAAACATTTTGGCAAACACTTTTTCAAAACATGGGTTAGAGGTCTTGGAATGGGCTGGTTTTTGGTGAGGATGATCTCTACGGTGAGGAGATCATCCTCACCAAAAATCAGCTCATTCCAAAACTTCTAGCCCCCGTTTACAAGTTGAAAAATCGTGAACCGTCCATTTTTTGTAAACCATTTTTGATGGGGTTAGAAGTTTTTGAATGGGCTGATTTTTGGTGATGATGATCTCATCACCGTAGAGATCATCCTCACCAAAAATCAGCCCATTCCAAGACCTCTAACCCATGTTTTGAAAAATGTGTTTGCCAAAATGTTTGCCAAACTGTTGGCCAAATAACGCTATCCTATATATATATATATATATATAGGGAAATGTTCAGCACCCTATCGTTTACTCAACAATTTGCCCAACATGTTTTGTCTTACATGGGTTAGAAGTTTTACAATGGGCTGATTTTTGGTGATGATGATCTCTACGGTTAGAAGATCATCCTCACCAAAAATCAACCAATTCCAAAACTTCTAACCCCACGTTTATAAGTTGAAAAATCGTGGATCGTCCATTTTTTGCAAACCATTTGTGATGGGGTTAAAAGTTTTGGAATGGGCTAATTTTTGGTGAGGATGATCTCCTCACCATAGAGATCATCCTCACAAAAAATCAGCCCATTCCAAAACTTCTAACCCATGAAGGACAAAACATGTTAGGCAAATTGTTGGGTAAATGGTTGGGTGCCGAACGGGACTCACATATATATATATATATATATATATATATATATATATATTTACCCGTTCAGAACCAAACATTTTAGCCAACCATTTTTGTCCTACATGGGTCAAAAGTTTTGGAATGGGCTGATTTTTGGTGAGGATGATCTCCTCACCGTAGAGATCATCCTCACCATAAATCAGCCCATTCCAAAACTTTTGACCCATGTTTACAAGTTGAAAAATCGTGGACCATCCATTTTTTGTAAACCATTTTTTATGGGGTTAGAGTTTTTGGAATGGGCTGATTTTTGGTGATGATGATCTCCTCACCGTAGAGATCATCCTCAACAAAAATCAGCCCATTCCAAAACTTCTAACCCATGTTTTGAAAAATGTTTTGCCAAAATGTTTGGGGCTGAACATTTCCCATATATATATATATATATATATATATATATATATATGGGGGGGGGTTCATGGGACATGTGTAAAAACACATGTACAAACAATGGTTTTTCAAAATATAGGTTAAAGGTTTTGGATTGAGCTGATTTTTTGCGAAGATGATCACTATGATGAGAAGATCATCCTCACAAAAAATCGACGATCCACATTCTGTGGTGCCCCACCGAACACTAACACAAAATCCCATGTCAAAACTCAAGGTATTAGGTGGCACCTCAAAATTTCGGCATGGTCTCCTCTGTTTATGTTCTCATTCCAAGGCATTTAACCTGCACCTGATAAACGACATACAATCCTGCATATATATAGTGCGGAAGAAGAAATTTATATATATGATTATACAAATATTCCTCACTCTAACAAAAGTCCTAACACTCATAACAAAATCTATAATACTTTTGGACAAATCGACACCACTAGGGGTTATAACCCCAATACTCACCAAGTGATGAACTCTGACTGTCTATCTTACCCACCAGATGATTCTCACTCTCTCGCTCTATACCTGCCTCGCCAAGCTTCGGATCTAAAACTAAAAAAATAGAGAAGAAAAGGGTGAGTAACAATGGTTACCCAGTAGGGAAGCAAGCAATTTCTGTCAATAACCTCTCCTAACATTAACGAACAAACATACTGAATCATTTTAAAATATACAAAATTTTACAGAAGAAATTACGATGAACTGATACATATAATCAAAGATGAGCAACTAAACATTTTAAAACTGATATTACATCAACCAACAGTACTCAGTATAGCATTTTCTTTTTATAAAAATCTAATTTATCAAATGGGAACATTAAACTTACATTTCATTTTATATATTAAAATAAGGCAACATATACATAATGCACATGATAGAGTAGTGGAATTAGAGAGTTGGGATTCACGACTGGATCGCTCCCAGTCGAGACATTTGAAAGCGCCCTCGATCCGCGGGGTGCGTGGATCCACTTTTGACCCTTGAGGTTTGGGAGTCGCCACCTAGTTATTATGGTCTAGGAACCAAACTGACTCTAAAACGGATAATGAACTAAACTACTACAGAAAATCTGAATCCGAGGATCATGTTACGGGGTTGGAAGGTGTTAGGCAGCAACCCCGCCCGGCCATTGCCAGTCTCTACTTATCCCAAATAAATCTACATCGCTAATGATAAACCTAGATTAAAATAATAATAATAATAAAAAAAACTTACTTTCGATCTGCAAAAGTGTTATTCCCTCAGATCTGGTGAAAATGGCTCCTTGTACCATATTCCTTACTTCGTTCTATCTCCGGATCTGATTTTTAATCTCCGAGGTAAGGTATCTCCTTCTTGGATCTGGGTACTTCGAATTTGTTGTAGATTTTTGGGATGTTTTTTAGAGGTTTTTAGGTGTTTTTTAGGCTAAAATTGAAGCATGGGTGTTAGGTAAGGAGTTGAGACTCCAAAATTATGGTTTTGGAGAGGTTGTGGAGGCTTCTTCACCTACTTTTCCTAGGATTTTTTCTTTTATACGAAAATAGGGTGTGGAGGCTCCTATTTATAAAGTTTTTTAGGAGAATTAGGATTTGATTAGGGTTTTGATTTAGGGTTTCAATTAGGGTTTAGACTTTGGTCTCATGAGATGGACTTAGTCTTTAGGGTTTTGACTTAAGGTTTTGACTTTAGTCTTATGAGATTGACTTGATTAGTTTAGATTAGGATTTTAATTTAGGGTTTTGACTTTAGTCTTATGAGATTGACTTGATTAGTTTAGATTAGGGTTTTGATTTAGGATTTTGACTTTAGTCTTATGAGATTGACTTTAATACTTGACTTTAGTCTTACTTAATTGACTTTAATTTTGACTTTAGTCTTATTTGATTGACTTTAATATCTTGACTTTAGTCTTACTTGATTGAATTTAAATTTTTGAAGAACCCCCATATATTATATCTTTGATTCTTTGGACCCTCAAATGGAGGGGTCCTTAGAGAAATATCTTGCGAACCATCAACAATTTTTCTTGAAAGCCTGATTGATCAATTTTTTGGTTTAAATTTTATAATTAATTTTATTAATATTTCACTTTACATTATTTAATGATTTATTTATTAATTTCGAAAATTTTAATTGTTAAAATTGTGAAATTACCATTTTGCCCTTGAAGACAATTTTTTACGTTTTAAGTCATTTTTCAATGTTTCAGGATGTTTTGGAATCATTTTTTCGTAAGGAATTCAATGGGAATGTTGGTTTTTGTCATTTATAAAAAAATTTGTGTGAAATGATTGTGAATTTTATGAGGGGTATTTTCGTAATTTTATCAAATTTTGTGAAAATTGGCAAAATGATTTATTTGGTTTCGATTTGTCGTTTTGTGTATTTGAACGAATTTTCCTAAATGTAATGTAGGCTCTAAGGTTGTTTTGATGTTAGGGGTATTTTGATAATTTGGTCATTTTTAGAGATTTTTATCGTGAAGCTTCTTTTTGGTTTGCAGGATGATGATTTCTATGTTTCTGGGGTAGTATTTTCCTAGCGTAGCGTGGTTTCTAAAGTTTTGTCAGCTCGAGATACCTCATCCGAATTTCTGAAACACATCCGGTAACAAAATAAAGCACTGGAATAAACATCCATCATTGGGAACCTTTGCGATCGGGTCGACGACTTGATTAATCAGGCGGATGCAAAAATTGGGTGTCTACAGATGCCCCTCTTTGGCAAAGGGTTGAAGCAAACTAGAAAGCAAATCTATTTTGGTAGATAGTGCGATATCCGAATGCCAAAGCTAGTGACAGTTCATTTTGCAGCCTGATTTAGCAATTCGTCGGGGTATTCGGATCCTTGAGCGTAAAATTCTTCCCAAACTAGAAAAATGTCAGGTCCTTGAGCGTGAGCTCTCACTGCCAGTATCAGATCCTTGAATTTTAGAAAATTCTCCTTGACTGATGTAACAACTGTGCAAGTGTGTGGGCTCAAAATCTGAGATAGATTTCAAAGAGTTTGAGTTGGAAATGAGTTAAATCTAAACATGAAGTAAATATAAACTGAACATAAACTGAGCATAATTCCAAGATAACCCTTGACGGCATCTGAGCATAATTCTGAGAAAACCCTCGACGGTAATTGAGCATAGTTCTGAGAAAACCCTCGGCGACATCTGAGCATAATTCCAAGAAAACCCTTGGCGGCATCTGAGCATAGTTCCAAGAAAACCCTTGGCGGCATCTGAGCATAATTCCGAGAAAACCCTCGACGGCATCTGAGCATAATTCCAAGAAAACCCTTGACGGCATCTGAGCATAGTTCCCAGAAAACCCTCGGCGGCATCTGAGCATAATTCCAAGAAAACCCTTGGCGATATCTGAGCATAATTCCACGAAAACCCTTGGCGGCATCTGAGCATAGTTTCGAGAAAACCCTCTGCGGTAACTGAGCATAATTCCAAGAAAACCCTTGGCGGCATCTGAGCATAATTTCAAGAAAACCCTTCGCGGCATCTAAGCATAGTTCCGAGAAAACCCTCGGCGGCAATCTGAGCATAATTCCAAGAAAACCCTTGGCGGCATCTAAGCATAGTTCCGAGACAACCCTCGGCGGCATCTGAGCATAATTCCAAGAAAACCCTTGGCAGCATCTGAGCATAGTTCCAAGAAAACCCTTGGTGGAATCTGAGCATAGTTCCGAGAAAACCCTCGGCGGCGTCTGAGCATAATTCCAAGAAAACCCTTGGCGGCATCTGAGCATAATTCCGAGAAAACCCTCGGCGGCATCTAAGCATAATTCCAAGAAAACCCTTGGCGGCATCTGAGCATAGTTCCGAGAAAACCCTCGGCGGCGTCTAAGCATAATTTCAAGAAAACCCTTGGCAGCATCTGAGCATAGTTCCAACGGTATCTGAGCATAGTTCCGGGAAAACCCTCGGCGGCGTCTGAGCATAATTCCAAGAAAACCCTTGGCGGCATCTGAGCATAATTCCGAGAAAACCCTCGGCAGCATCTGAGCATAATTCCAAGAAAACATTTGGCGGCATCTGAGCATAGTTCCGAGAAAACCCTCGGCGGCATCTGAGCATAATTCCAAGAAAACCCTTGGCAGCATCTGAGCATAGTTCCAAGAAAACCCTTGGTGGAATCTGAGCATAGTTCCGAGAAAACCCTCGGCGGCATCTCAGCATAATTCCAAGAAAACCCTTGGCGGCATCTGAGCATAATTCCGAGAAAACCCTCGGCAGCATCTGAGCATAATTCCAAGAAAACATTTGGCGGCATCTGAGCATAGTTCTGAGAAAACCCTCAGCGGCATCTGAGCATAGTTCCGAGAAAACCCTCGGTGGCGTCTAAGCCTAATCCTGAGAAAACCCTCGACGGTAACTGAGCATAATTCCAAGAAAACCCTTGGTGGCATCTGAGCATAATTCCAAGAAAATCCTTGGCGGCATCTGAGCATAGTTCCGAGAAAATCCTCAGCGGCATCTGAGCATAATTCCAAGAAAACCCTTGGCGGCATCTGAGCATAGTTCCGAGAAAACCCTCGGCGGCGTCTAAGCATAATTTCAAGAAAACCCTTGGCAGCATCTGAGCATAGTTCCAACGGTATCTGAGCATAGTTCCCGGAAAACCCTCGGCGGCGTCTGAGCATAATTCCAAGAAAACCCTTGGCGGCATCTGAGCATAATTCCGAGAAAACCCTCGGCAGCATCTGAGCATAATTCCAAGAAAACATTTGGCGGCATCTGAGCATAGTTATGAGAAAACCCTCAGCGGCATCTGAGCATAGTTCCGAGAAAACCCTCGGTGGCGTCTAAGCATAATCCTGAGAAAACCCTCGACGGTAGCTGAGCATAATTCCAAGAAAACCCTTGGTGGCATCTGAGCATAATTCCAAGAAAATCCTTGGCGGCATCTGAGCATAGTTCCGAGAAAATCCTCAGCGGCATCTGAGCATAATTCCAAGAAAATCCTTGGCGGCATCTGAGCATAGTTCCCAGAAAACCCTCGACGGCATCTCAGCATAATTCCAAGAAAACCCTTGGCAGCATCTGAGCATAGTTCCGAGAAAACCCTTGGCGGCATCTGAGCATAGTTCCGAGAAAACCCTCGGTGGCGTCTGAGCATAATTCCGAGAAAATCCTCGGCGGTAACTGAGCATAATTCCAAGAAAACCCTCGGCGGCATCTAAGCATAATTCCAAGAAAACCCTTGGCGGCATCTGAGCATAGTTCCGAGAAAACCCTCGGCGGCGTCTAAGAATAATTTCAAGAAAACCCTTGGCGGCATCTGAGCATAGTTCCGAGAAAACCCTCGGTGGCGTCTGAGCATAATTCCAAGAAAACCCTTGGCGGCATCTGAGCATAATTTCGAGAAAACCCTCGGCAGCATCTGAGCATAATTCCAAGAAAACCCTTGGCGGCATCTGAGCATAGTTCTGAGAAAACCCTCAGCGGCATCTGAGTATAGTTCCGAGAAAATCCTTGGCGGCATTTGAGCATAGTTCCGAGAAAACCCTCGGTGGCGTCTAAGCATAATCCTGAGAAAACCCTCGGTGGTAACTGAGCATAATTCCAAGAAAACCCTTGACGGCATCTGAGCATAATTCCAAGAAAATCCTTGGCGGCATCTGAGCATAGTTCCGAGAAAACCCTCAGCGGCATCTGAGCATAATTCTAAGAAAATCCTTGGCGGCATCTGAGTATAGTTCCCAGAAAACCCTCGACGGCATCTGAGCATAATTCCAAGAAAACCCTTGGCAGCATCTGAGCATAGTTCCGAGAAAATCCTAGGCGGCATCTGAGCATAGTTCCGAGAAAACCCTTGGCGGCATCTGAGCATAGTTCCGAGAAAACCCTCGGTGGCGTCTGAGCATAATTCTGAGAAAATCATCGGCGGTAACTGAGCATAATTCCAAGAAAACCCTTGGCGGTATCTGAGCATAATTCCAAAAAAACCCTTGGCGGCATCTGAACATAGTTCCGAGAAAACCCTCGGCGGCATCTTAGCATAATTCCAAGAAAATCCTTGCCGGCATCTGAACATAGTTCCCAGAAAACCCTCGGCAGCATCTGAGCATAGTTCCGAGAAAATCCTCGGCGACATCTGAGCATAATTCCAAGAAAACCATTGGCGGCATCTGAGCATAGTTCCGAGAAAACCCTCGGCGGCGTCTAAGCATAATTCTAAGAAAACCCTTGGCGGCATCTGAGCATAGTTCCGAGAAAATCCTCGACGGCATCTGACTGAGTAAAACTGAGAACAAAAAAATAAATCTGGGAGAGAAACGATTGAAAATGAATCTGAAAAAGAGTGGTTGAATCTGGGAATGAATAGATTTGGGACAGAATGGATGCCCTATCTCCTATGTGAGATTCAGAATGCATTTGTTTGAACCTCAAGGTTTTATCAAAAAAGTTTTGTGAATTTAAAACCTGAATTTTTATTTCTTTTGAACCTCAAGGGTTTTTCGAAAAACTGTTATAAAAAAGGTTGCCTTAAGTTTGGGGTTCCCATTATCTTTTAGGATTAGCATTGCTCAAGAATAAATTGCCTCTAGTTTGACAATAAACATGGCATTGGACACATCATGCAAAAATTAAAAAAATGCCCCTAGTATAAAGGGGAAAAGCTACATATTTAGAGGAAAAAGAAAATGCCCCTTTTATGAAGGTTTGAAATATTTTATTACTACAAGCGCAATAAAAATCCAACTTTTAATTTTGATTAATTTTATTGAAGATTTTGAGTCAGGCTCAAGAAAACAAAAAATATTTCCTTTTGAAGACTCATCATAGAATTCACCCTTTTTCTCCATTGGTTCACTCGGGGAAGTAAACATTTTCAGATCGATCGTAGACAAGATACTTGTGGCTTCTGAGTCTATGCCTGGTTTAAACTAAGTATTGAACTTGATTATTCGGACTTCTGATGTTTCAGTTCGGACCGCTCTCAGCTTGAAATTTTCTTCTGTTTTTCTTTGTTGCTCTAACTTTTGCCTAGATCGCCTTTTCAAGTTTTCAATCTAACGAGCTCTTCTCTTTTTTTCTTTGCTCTGATTGTTGTCAAATTTGTCCTTTCAGATTTTCAACCTTGCGAGCTTGCCTTAATTTTTGCCTAAGTCGCCCTTTTCGGGTTTTCAACTTTGCAGGCTTCATCTTTTCTTTTTTTTAATCTTTTCTTCTCTTTTGATCTTCTAGAGTTACTATCGAATCATGCTTTGCTATCTTCCTTGACTTCTCGCACGGTACTTAGGAGGACTTTCATGGGTAAGTTTAGGACTGGGTATAAAAAGAAAGGGATTTTGAGGCTCAAAAACCCAAATGCCCCTTGTGTGGCATTATTTCTTTTTCTTTAAATTTTCTTTCCCATTTTGAATGATATTTCTTTTCTTTTGAATTTTTTCTTCACTTTTTTTTTATTGTGTGGGAAATATATTTTTTTTGTTTTGATGTGGTCGGGCCAGAAGTAACTTCTCAGGTTGCCTACGTACCCCAGAATTTTGGGATCAGACCAAAACGTAGTTCGAATTTTTCCCTCCCCTAGGTTAGGTGAACGGGCTGAGAAAGAAAAAGGCATCATTTTCATTTTTTTCTTTGAAAAGGCTGCAAGGGGCTGAAAACGGAGATATTGAACTGGGTAGCAGGAAAATTGATTCGATCAAAGATGGCCTCCTTAAATATAGTACCGTTTGATCTGGTCAAGGTTGGTTGGCTCTGGTAATTCGATTTCATCATGATCTTGAAGTCTAATAGTTTTTTTCGGGTAATTGACGATGAACAGTTCCCCCCAATTTGGTTTAAACTTCCCTCTAAGGTCAAAGATAGGTGCTCGATTCTCTTTGAGTACTAAATCCCTGACTTATAAGTGACGGGCCTTGATCTTTTTGTCAAACGCACGGGCAACTCTTCTTTGATAAGCTTGCATGTGATACATGGCTTTAACTCGTTTTCTTCGATCAAGTTTAATTCTTCATACTACTGACGAACCCAATCTGTTTCTAACAAATGATTTTCCAACAAGACCCTGAGAGACGAAATTTCCATTTCAACTAGCACGACTGCTTCCATGCCATACACTAAGGAGTAGGGAGTAGCTCCAGTATAGGATCGAATTGAAGTTCGATATGTCCATAGCGTGAATGATAATTTTTCTTACCAATCTCGATGTGATTGACACATTTTTCTGATGATAGTCTTGAGACTCTTACTAACTGCTTCAACCGTTCCATTGATCTGAGGACGGTAGGGGGATGATTTGTGCTTCCGGATCTTCAACTTTAAACATAGAGTAATGATTTATACTTTGAAGTACGACCCATTATCAGAGATCAGTTCAAAAGGTACCCCCATATCGACTGATAATATATGATTTGAAACTCAAGATGTAGTAAGGATAGTGCTGATACATTTTATAACATCTTCTTTGATTCCATCGATATAGACGAGTATCTATTCCGTGTTGAAAAACACCCAAGCTTGTACCTAACATACCCTCATATGATCACACGAACAAGTCTTTTGAAATTTCTGAATAAATTCACTATCCCTTCGTGTTCCTTTAGGGATAAGATGGTTTCTAATTGAATCTCTTTAGGAATTATTTTTTGTTTCGAGGTCAAAGACGTTTCCTTTCTCGATTAAAGGTTGAGCCCGACTCTTATATTCTTGTTCAGAAACGAAATCTATCAAATTATTAGTTAATTCGTTAATGCGCTTGAGGTATTCAAAAATTTCCTTTATCCGATCAATTTCAGATAGGGCAATAGACACCTCTATAAACTCGATGAACTAACTTGACTCAATAGGAAATAGTAGACTCAATCTAAGGAAGACATGACCTTGCTGAAAAAAAAGACTCGAGCTAACCCAAATGACTCATGAAAACTCAAGACAAGTACCCACACGAGTTTGATTAGGACTGAGGACTAAGATATTGCTTATAACCGGTAGGATTGAAGCACTATGATCTTCAAAGAACAACTGGACGATGTCAAGAAATTTTGAGGTCATTTCTGACTGTTGATTTGATATTGACGTTTACTCTAACTGACCGGATTTACAACCCTAACTAGACGATGGACGATTGAGCTTAGACACAATGATAACCCTTAAACCTCTTTGAAGGTGAATTTAACCAATTTCAGTGTCACCCCCTTGATAACATTTTAAATGAACCCTGAGATTTTATTGAATTTTGTGCATCAATCCATTAAACAATTCATTAATGTAATGATTATTCAGAAAAATAATTTTATTGCACTCTTGAAAAATATTGACAAATAATGTTTTCATTGAATAACAACTTTCAAAAACATATTTCAATAATTTTTCATGCAAAAATAGATTTCTTGTAAACCATTTTTTTCTGAAAAATATTTTTTTAGAAAACATTTTCTTTTAAAAAAAATTTTGGGAAAGCATTTCCTTTTGGAAAATCTTATTCTTCCGGAAAATATTTCACTTTTGAAAAGCATTTCTCTTCTGAAAAACATTTTTCTTCTAGAAAATATTTTTCTTCTGAAAAATAGTTTGTTATTTGGAAAACAATTTCTCTTGGAAAATCTTGTTCTTATGGAAAATATTTTTTGAAAAACGTTTTTTCTTAAAAAATATTTTTTGGAAAACGTTTTCTCTTAGAAAACATTTTTTCTAGAGAATAACACTTTTTCTGGAAAACATTTCTTTTGGAAAATATTTTTTTCTGAAAAATACTTTCCCTTTGTAATTATTTTTCTTCGTTGAAAATTTGATTTCTATTTCGATTTAAATGGTCGGGTCCACCATGATTGTTGGATCGGGATGGACTAGGTCATTATTGTAAACGAATGGATTCTTTATTGGGTCGGTACACCCATTTTAATTTTCAAAAGCAACATTTTTTATCCTTGAGGACAATCATACACTCTGATCTACACTATTCACATCACTTACATACATTCACCAATCAAAAGGTTCCATTCAATAAATAACCCGGGAACACCCACGATAAGTTCGAGTCATGACCTATAGGGAAGGTTTCTAGACTCTAAGCTTACTACGTGCAATGCATTTTTATCTGTCCACCATTGTCCAAGCACACCTATATACCTTTCGATACGTGGTGACTTGGTTTGATATACCGTATAGGTGACAATCTGAAACCTCAACTCGCTTCTCTGAAGCCAAAAACAGCCAGTTCGATCTCCAGTTGAGAGGTGGCGCACAATGCTGAGCAAGGGCCCACTTAAATACCTCTCATCTAGAATAGACGTAATCTATCCCCCTCATACAGTAGGGTACAGCGGGGCAAGATCTTGCTTAGGCACCGGTTTTGACCAAGAAGTGCAATCGATATACTTAAATTATCTTTTATACCTACGGGTACGAGTCAAGAGTTGTAGCTTTCATAAATGGTTTGGCATCCCATGAGGAGACCGACCACGTACTAGTACTACGTTGGCAATCGGGACATGTGACTGTGTGGCTCACAATAGGTCAAAGGCTCAGGTCGCTCCAGCCTGGGTGCATCAATATATTTCTCAGAATCACCTGATCAGACGGTATTAATGCCCCCAGTTTGATATACCCTAAGGTACGTGACTGGAGTTGTGGCTTTCATGAATGACTTCGCATCTCCGAAGAGACCGGGCCACGCACTAGTGCCACGTTGGCTATATGGGACGTGTAAGTGAGTAAAACAGTAAACATGCATATGGTGTGTCCAAAACAGGGTGGGGTGTGCCGGGGGCCTTTTTCAAACAAATGGGTCCATGAGCCTAATTAAACCATACAAGCAAAGGTCTTATACCACACAGGTAAAGGCATACATTGATCAAAAATATATTCATATGGTTCAATTTAAATTTTAAACATGCACATCTCCTGCATACATCAATTATAGCAAATCAATCAATGAATAAGACATATCATAGTTGATCAAGTCCAATCATTGCCATAGGCACAATTTTCATAATTTTTATGGTCCAATCAAAAATCATTTTTGGTGACCCTAGATAAATCAAGATTCTCAAAGAATACTGAGGAGATAATGTTAATTGTTGGGGTGGAGATTTTCTTTAAAATCAAATTATCTCTTTTTTTTTTTTAAATAAAATAAAATTAAAAATTAAAAATTAAAATCCTAAAAAAAACAAGAAGTAAGTTGTTATTGCCATACCAACTTCTACCAATGCCCCCCAATGTAAATCACCAAGTAATTATTATAATTAAGGTAGCATTAAAAAATTGGTGTGCCAATTACTTTGGCCACGGGGAGGGCAGCCGACAATCTTGCCTACTTTACACACTTTTTTTTTTTTTTTAATAAAAGAAAAAAAAATGTTTCTTAGGGCAATTTAACAACCAGAGTAGTCAACAAGGAAGAAGTAACACGTGTATGCATAAAACCCAACAAGGAAGACAGATAAAAAAAACATGTAAAGGTCAATCACCCTATTCCAAACCCAAAGAGACTTGGTCCATTTCCAGAAGTCACCCACATTGACACTGCCAAATCCTTCATGCTAGCCTTCCACCATAAGCAATGATTTAGGAGGAAACCCAATAAACAAATTACAAACTATCAAGAAGAATGCCCTCAACCTCTGAAATCTTCTCACAAACTTTAAAAGATGTGTGATCAAACACGTTGGAAACAATAGTATAGCCTCAATATGAGCTTTCGCAAAGTTAATGTATGACATGAAGCCTAGATCAATCACAACAACCGAGATCATTACAGCCTTCAAAATAGCTCATTCTCTATTTTGGGATTTATGTGCGAATACGATAAAGGATGAGAAGGCTGGAAATAGAGGGTGAGGTACAGGCTAACATACTTGTTATTGGGTCCTATTCTGTATCTGACTGATCAGAGAAGGAAGTGAAACAATGGCGCTCCATAGGTGAACTATGCAAACCACTTTTGTGGCGTGTAGCCATCTCCATGATTATGGAGAATGGGAGATCAGATTCGATATAAATCGTCCAAAATGAAGCCAAACATCAAAGAAATCAGCAAGGGTCCAAGTCGAGACCCCAAACGTTCTGGGAAGAGGATGCTTTCTTGATCAGTGAAACGGTACTTGTTCGGTGTGCGTATCCGAAACTTTGCATACTCTTTAGATGGTATTATAACATCCCAAAGTGAAACCTGATTCAGAGAATTCTGAGGAGTTTCATATTCAGCGGCTATAAAGACAAAACTTGTTTTGTGTTCCATGTAAACATGGACTGTAAGTTCGCTGCTGTTCAAGTTCAAGTTGACCTCGTTGTTTCCATCTGGTTGCTTTTGAAACCAATTAATGTTCAGAACCCGAACTTGAGCGGTTTGGAGAGGTGATGTTGAGATTATCAGAGAGAGGGGCCATGGCACACATTACTGCTAGTATCGTCACTGCGAACATTAGCAAAACGTTTGCACGATAACCAAACGAATGTATTTTTTTTGCTCTCTCTCTCTCTCTCTCCTCTCAGACGAGATCACACCATTCTACATCGAATCTTGGAGCTTTTTCCAACGGAAGGGAGAAAAGATCAACTTTTTTCATTTAAACTCAAGAATAATTGACGATTCTAAGTTATCACTCGACATTTCATTAAGAGTTTTAACTGATCGGGCTGAGATTTCAGCCGATCGAGTCGAGAGATAAGTTCGGTCTCTTGGTTAGGGACGATAAACAGGAGGGTAATCTGTTTTAAGAAGATGATGTGTGGATAGAAAAAACACGATTTTTTTTATTACACACCAACTAAATCAGCACGTTGTCATTATTAAGATGGTGTAAAAACAAACATTTTACTTCTAGCACACCAATTACATCAGCACACTGGTAATGTTGATGAAATTAAAAAAACTTTCTTTTCTTCCTGTCACACGCCCACAGAATATAAAAATTAAAAAAAATTAAAATTAAAATTAAAAATTGAAAAAAAAAAAATCAGCATCCAACCATTATTATCCCATCTATCCCCTTGAAATCTATCATTATTTAGGGTATTTTTAAATAACATTCGACTGAACTATAGAGAATCATGTGCCAAATCAAGGCATTCCGAAATTGAATTGGATAATGCTAATAGAGGATAATACATAACCAATAATCCAAATAATACACACGGGTCATTCTCCATGTCATTTACCTTCTGTACCGTGCATTATTTAGGGTCATTATGAATGACCCCAAATTGAATCATAACAAAGATGTGCCAAACAAACATACTCAATATCCCAATCAATGATCAACTATAAAACCAAAAGAATGATGAAAATAATAATAAAACAAATAACTAAAAATAAAAACTAGGTCCTACCGGCAATGCATCCCATACTTGGGGTTTTTAAAGTTTGATCCTCAATGGCCCCCAGTGGAGTCGCCACTGAAAGCGCCCTCGATCCGCGGGGTGCGCGGATCCGCTTTTGACCCTTGAGGTTTGGGAGTCGCCACCTAGTTATTATGGTCTAGGAACCAAACTGACTCTAAAACGGATAATGAACTAAACCACTACAGAAAATCTGAATCCGAGGATCATGTTACGGGGCTGGAAGGTGTTAGGCACCAACCCCGCCCGGCCATTGCCGGTCTTTACTTATCCCAAATAAATCTACATCGCTAATGACAAACCTAGATTAAAAAAATAATAATAATAATAAAAAAATTTACTTTCGATCTGCAAAAGTGTTATTCCCTCAGATCTGGTAAAAACGGCTCCTTGTACCGTATTCCTTACTTCGTTCTATCTCCGGATCTGATTTCTAATCTCCGAGGTAAGGTATCTCCTTCTTGGATCTGGGTGCTTCGAATTTGTTGTGGATTTTTGGGATATTTTTGAGAGATTTTTTGGTGTTTTTTAGGCTAAAATCGAAGCAGGGGTGTTAGGTAAGGAGTTGAGACTCCAAAATTAGGGTTTTGGAGAGGTTGTGGAGGCTTCTATTTATAAAGTTTTTTAGGAGAATTAGGATTTTGATTTAGGATTTCAATTAGTGTTTAGACTTTGGTCTCATAAGATGAACTTAGTCTTTAGGGTTTTGACTTAGGGTTTTGACTTTAGTCTTATGAGATTGACTTGATTAGTTTAGATTAGGGTTTTGATTTAGGGTTTTGACTTTAGTCTTATGAGATTGACTTGATTAGTTTAGATTAGGGTTTTGATTTAGGATTTTGACTTTAGTCTTATGAGATTGACTTTAATACTTGACTTTAGTCTTACTTAATTGACTTTAATTTTGACTTTAGTCTTATTTGATTGACTTTAATATCTTGACTTTAGTCTTACTTGATTGACTTTAAATTTTTGTAGAACCCCCCTCTATTATATCTTTGATTCTTTGGACCCTCAAATGGAGGGGTCCTTAGAGAAATATCTTGCGAACCATCAACAATTTTTCTTAAAAGCCTGATTGATCAATTTTTTGGTTTAAATTTTATAATTAATTTTATTAATATTTCACTTTACATTATTTAATGATTTATTTATTAATTTCAAAAAATTTAATTACTAAAATTGTGAAATTACCATTTTGCCCTTGGAGAGGATTTT
Source organism: Akebia trifoliata (assembly GCF_017979445.1). Lineage (NCBI taxonomy): Eukaryota > Viridiplantae > Streptophyta > Magnoliopsida > Ranunculales > Lardizabalaceae > Akebia > Akebia trifoliata. The sequence continues at coordinate 29,998 of NW_028237040.1, forward strand.
TTATGTTTTAAGTCATTTTTCAATGTTTTAGGATGTTTTGGAATCAGTTTGTCGTAAGGAATTTAATGGGAATGTTGGTTTTTGTCATTTATGAAATTTTTTGTGTGAAATGATTGTGAATTTTATGAGGGGTATTTTCGTAATTTTATCAAAATTTGTGAAAATTGGCGAAATGATTTATTTGGTTTCAATTTGTCCTTTTGTGTATTTGAACGGATTTTCCTAAGTGTAATGTAGGCTCTAAGGTTGTTTTGATGTTAGGGATATTTTGATAATTTGGTCATTTTTAGTGATTTTTATCATGAAGCTTCTTTTTGGTTTGCAGGATGATGATTTCTATGTTTCTGGGGTAGTATTTTCCTAGCGTAGCGTGGTTTCTAAAGTTTTGTCAACTCGAGATACCTCATCCGAATTTCTGAAACATATCCGGTAACAAAATAAAGCATTGGAATAAACATCCATCATTGGGAACCTTTGCGATCGGGTCGACGACTTGATTAATTAGGCGGATGCAAAAATGGGGTGTCTACAACATGATGTTACAATTCTTTACTGGCTTTTAGTTCCTGATTTTGTAGCTGGTAGCTGCATTTACCATGTTTGGTTGACCATTTATCTGGCTCAGACTGACCGTTTGACGTGACCGTAAGTAATGGGTCTCTTTTCGATGTGTCAGAACGTTGGACTAGTATAGATTGTTAGTGATCACTAACTAATCATCTTCGTCTATGCCTATCAGGCATACATGTGATTCCCAAATATACAAACCATTCGTATACGACCACCTTTACATTACAAGTTCACTAGTAAAGATACAGAGGAATATCCCAAATTTCAGATGTGACTCCACTCTCATACGCATCCTATACCACGTATGAGCTTGGTGGTCCCTACCATACATCTCAGGATAGTACATCACTCTTGATGATATGACGCACTATCCCTTTATGCATTCACAGACTCTTTAACAGCTCACAAAATAGCTACATATATATATATATATATATATAATATATATATATTATTTTCATTTGAAAACAAAAGAGAAATTAACAATAAAAGATTGAGAATGGATATCCAGTTTCCTACCAAGCAAGTGTGGCCAAACTGCCTAAAATAAATAACAGAACGGAAACGTAAATAGCACCCCACGTTAACAGAAATTTAAATAAACATTCAACCAGAAATATTATTCATGGATATCTGTTCACCAACCTACACACAACACAACAAGGTAAAATGCAAACATCACCCCTTGGGTGTGACTCTGACATTTTACCGTTTCATACCCTTTTTTCCTTTTTCTGATTTTTACAGTTTTCAATCTTTTCAATAAAATATCATTTTCTGATATTCAACTGAAAGTGCCCTCGATCCGCGGGGTGCGCGGATCCGCTTTTGACCCTTGAGGTTTGGGAGTCGCCACCTAGTTGTTATGGTCTAGGAACCAAACTGACTCTAAATGGATAAAAAGAACTAATCTACCATAAAAAATCTGAATTCGGGGATCAAGTTACGGGGTTGGAAGGTGTTAGGCACCAACCCCGCCCGGCCAAAGCCGGTCTCTACTAACTTCCCAAGTAAATTACATTGCTAAAACCTAGATAAAAATAAATAAAAATTTACCTTTCCGATAGCAAGGACTTTGTTCCCTCAGATCTGACAAAAAGAGCTCCTTGTACCGTGCTCCCTTGCTTCGTTCTGTCTCCGGATTTGACTTCGGATCTCCTAGATCAAGGTATATCCTTGTTTCTGAATCTGAACTCTTCAAGTTTGTTGCGGATTTGGGGGTGTTTTTGGAGGGCTTTTAGGTGTTTTCTAGACTAAAATTGAAGGGGGGATGTTAGGTAAGGAGGTGGGACTCCAAAACTAAGGTTTATGGGGGGCTATGGGGGCTTCTAGACCAACTTATCTTAGGGTTTATGATTTGATACGAAAATAGGGTGTGAGCACCTCTATTTATAGATGTTTTTAGGGGTTGATTTGGATAGAGTTAGTATTTAATTAGAGATCTTTTAATTAGAGTTGTGTTTTAATTTGACTTGTTTTAGGTAGAATTGTGTTTTAATTAGAATTGTTTTAGGTAGAATTATTTTTAAGTTAGAACTCTATTAGATAGAGTTATTAATCAATTATAATTCTATTATGACTTTTGGTCTTATTTGATTGACTTTTAATGTTTTGACTTCAGTCTTAATTGATTGACCTTTAATATCTTGACTTTAGTCTTGCTTAATTGACTTTAATTTTGACTCCAGTCTCACTTGATTGACTTTAATACATTGACCTTAGTCTTGCTTGATTTACTTTTGATTTTTGGAGAACCCCCCTCTAAAATATCTTTAATTCTTTGGACCCCCAAATGGAGGGGTCCTTAAAGAAATATCCCACGAACCCTCAATAATTTTGCTTGAGAGTCCGATTAATCGATTTTTTAGGTTCAAAATTTTAAATTAATTTCATTAATGTTTAAATTTAATTATTTAATATTTTATTTATTAATTTTAAATTTTTTAATTATGAAAATTGTGAAATTACCGTTTTGCCCCCGGAGAGGACTTTTCACGTTTTAAGTCAGTTTTTAATGTTCCAGGATGTTTTAGAATCGATTTTTCGTAAGGAATTCAATGAGAATGTTAGTTTGTGTCATTTATGGAAAAAATTTTGTGTGAAATGGTTGTGAACTTTACGAAGGGCATTTTCGTAATTTTGTCAAATTCTGTTAAAATTGGTGAAATGATTTATTTGGTTCCGATTTGTTATTTTATGTGTTCGAGAGAGTTTTCCTAAGCGTAACGTAGGCTCTAGGGTTGTTTTGAGGTTAGGGATATTTTGATAATTTGGTAATTTTTAGTGATTTTTATCATGAAGTTTCTTTCTGGTCTGCAAGATGATGATTTCTATGTTTCTGGGGTCGTATTTTCCTTGCGTAGCGTAGTTTCTAAGGTTTTGTCAGTTCGAGATACCTCATCCGGATTTCTGAAACATATCTGGTAACAAAATAAAGCATTGGAATACACATCCATCATTGGGAATCATTGCAATCGGATTGACGAGTTGATTAATCAGGCGAGTGCAAAAATGGGGTGTCTACAGATGCCCCTCTTTGGCAGAGGGTCGAAGCAAACTAGATAGCAAATCTATTTTGGTAGATAGTACGATATCCGAATGCCAAAGCTAGTGACAGTTCATTTTGCAGCATGATTCAACAATTCGTCAGGGTGTTCAGATCCTTGAGGGTAAAGCTCTCCCCGAATCCAAAAGTTGTTAGGTCCTTGAGCGCAAACTCTCACTGACAGTGTCAGATCCTTGAATTTTAGAAAATTCTCCTTGACTGATATAGCAACTGTGCAAGTGTGTGGCTTAAAATCTGAGCATAATTTGAGCATAGTCTGAGTATAAACTGAGCATAATTTGAATATAAACTGAGCATAAACTGAGCATAGTTTCGAGAAAACCCTCGGCGGTATCTGAGCATAGTTCCGAGAAAACCCTCGGCGGTAACTGAGCATAGTTCTGAGAAAACCCTCGGCAGTAATTGAGCGTAGTTCCGAGAAAACCCTCGGTGGCATCTGAGCATAGTTCCGAGAAAACCCTCGGCGGCATCTGAGCATAGTTCCGAGAAAACCCTCGGCGATAACTGAGCATAGTTCCGAGAAAACCCTCGGCGGCATCTGAGCATAGTTCCGAGAAAACCCTCGGCGGCAACTGAGCAAAATCCAAGATAACCCTTGGCGGGAACTGAGCAAAATCCAAGATAACCCTTGGCGGAAACTGAGCAAAATCCAAGTTAACCCTTGGCGGCAACTGAGCAAAATCCAAGATAACCCTTGGCGGAAACTGAGCAAAATCCAAGATAACCCTTGGCGGAGACTGAGCAAAATTCAAGATAACCCTTAGCGGCAACTGAGCAAAATCCAAGATAACCCTTGGCGGAGACTGAGAAAAATCCAAGATAACCCTTGGAGGTAACTAAGCAAAATCCAAGATAACCCTTGGCGGCAACTGAGTAAAATCCAAGAGAACCCTTGGCAGAGACTGAGCAAAATCCAAGATAACCCTTGGCGGAAACTGAGCAAAATCCAAGTTAACCCTTGGCGGCAACTGAGCATAATCCAAGATAACCCTTGGCGGAAACTGAGCAAAATCCAAGATAACCCTTGGCGGCAACTGAGCAAAATCCAAGATAACCCTTGGCGGAATCTGAGCAAAATCCAAGATAACCCTTGGCGGCAATTGAGCAAAATCCAAGATAACCCTTGGCGGCAACTGTGCAAAACTGGTAGAGGAATGAATGAATTTTGGAGAAAACTGATTAGAACAAACCGGAGAACGAATAAATCTGGAAGATAATGAATCTGGAAGAGAAATGATTGATTCCAAGAATGATTGAATCTGGAAAAGAATCTGGAGACTGAAAGAATGTTATATCTCCTATGTGAGATCCGAAATACTTTTGTTTGAACCTCAAGGATTTATCAAAAAGTTTTAAAACCTGAATTTTTATTTCTTTCGAACCTCAAGAGTTTTTTGAAAAAATGTTATCAAGAGGGTTACCTTAAATTTGGGGTTCTCATTATCTCACTGCTCAAAAGCAAAATGTCTCTAGTTTGACAATGACCATGGCCTTGAAAATAATTGAACACATAAAAAAATGCCCCTAGTATAAGGGGGGAAAGTTACATTAAAAAAGAAAGAAAATGCCCCTTGTATAAAGGTTTGAAATAATTGATTACCACAAGCGCAATAAAGACTCAACTTTTAATTTTGATTAATTTTATTGAAGGTTTTGAGTCAGGCTCAAGAGTACAAAATTATTTCCTTTCGAGTTTCATCATAGAATTCACCCTTATCCCCCTTGGTTCACTTGGGGAAGTAAACATTTTCAGATCGATCATAGACAAGATACTTGTGGCTTCTAAGTCTATGCCTGGCTTAAGCTAAGTATTGAACTTGGTTATTCGGACTTCTAATGTTTCAGCTCGGGCCGCTCTCAGCTTGGGATCTTTTTCTATTTTTCTTTGTTGCTCTAACTTTTGCCTAGATCGCCTTTTCAGGTTTTCAATCTAGCGAGCTTGCTCTAGCTTTTGCCTAGATCGCCTTTTCAGGTTTTCGATCTAGCGAGCTTTTTTTTTCTTCTTGGCTCTGATTGTTGCCAAAGTTGTCCTTTCAGATTTTCAACCTTGCGAGCTTGCCTTAATTTTTGCCTAAGTCGCCCTTTTCGGGTTTTCAACTTAGCAGGCTTTATCATTTTTTTATTATCTTTTTCTTCTCTTCTGAACTTCTGGAGTTGCTGTTTGATCATGCTTTCCTATCTCCATTGACTTTTCGCACAGTACTTAGGAGGACTTTTATAGGTAGGCTTAGGACTGGGTATAAAAAGAAAGGAATTTTGAGGCTCAAAAACCCAAATGCCCCTTGTGTGGCATTTCCTTTTCAATTGTTTTCTTTTTCCTTGAATTTTCTTCCACATTTTAGATTTCTTTTTCTTTTGAATTTTTTTCTTAATTTTTTTATTGTGTGGGGAACTAGATTTTTTTTATTTTGATGTGGTCGAGCCTGAAGTGACTTCTCAGGTTGCCTACGTACCCCAAAATTTTGGGATCAGACCAAAACGTAGTTCGAAGCGTCCCTCCCCTAGGTTAGGTGATCGGGCTGAGAAAGAAAAAAGACATCATTCATTTTTTTTTAAAAGGCTACAAAGGGTTGAGAAAGGATATGTTGAACAGGGTAATTGGGTAATATGAGGATTGATTCGGCCAAAGATGGCCTCCTTAAATGTAGTACCGCTTGATCTGGTCAAGGTTGGTTGGTTCTGGTAGTTCACCTCCATCATGATCTTGAAGTCTGACGACTTTTCCAGACAGTATTTCCTTAATGAATGAATTTTTCTAATTTAGACTTTCTCCTATAATCGAGGAGAAGTGTTCAATTTTCTTTGAAGTCTGATAGTTAAATCTTTGAGTTGTAAATGATGAGCTTTGACCTTCTTGTCAAATGCACGGGTGACTCTTCTTAGATAAGCTTGCACATGGTACAGGACTTTAACTCGTTTTCTTCGATCAAGTTTAATTCTTCATACTGCTGACGAACCCAATGATTTTCCAACAAGATCCTGAAAGACGAAATTTCCATTTCAACTGGCAAGACTACTTCCATGCCATACACTAAGGAGTAGGGAGTAGCTCCACTAGAGGATCCAATTGAAGTTCGATATGTCCATAGCGTGAATGATAATTTTTCTGATCAATCTCGATGTGATTGACACATTTTTCTGATGATAGTCTTGAGACTCTTACTGACTGCTTCAACCGTTCCATTGATCTGAGAATGGTAGGGGGATGATTTGTGCTTCCGGATCTTCAACTTTAAACATAGAGTAATGATTTATGCTTTGAAGTACGACCCATTATCAGAGATTAGTTCCAAAAGTACCCCCATATCGATTGATAATATATGATTTGAAACTCAAGATGTAATGAGGATAGCACTGATACATTTTTATAACATCTTCTTTGATTCCATTGATATAGACGAGTATCCATTCCATGTTGAACAACACCCAAGCTTGTACCTAGCATACCCTCATATGATCACACGAACAAGTCTTTTGAAATTTCTGAGTCAATTCATTATCCCCTCGTATTCCTTTAGGGATAAGATGGTTTCTATTTAAATCTCTTTAGGAATTATTTTTTGTTTTGAGGTCAATAACCTTTGTTTTCTTGATTAAACGTTGAACCTGACTCTTATCTTCTTGCTCAGAAAAGAAATCTATCCTTGAAGCCAGATTAATAGTTAATTCGTTAATGCGCTCGAGGTATTCAAATATTTCCTTTAGCTAATCAAATTCAAAAGGGGCGACAGACACCTCTATGACTCGACAAACTAACTTGACTCTACAGAAAAAGAGTAGACTCGATCTAAAGAAAATATGACATTGAAAAATTGGACTCGAGCTAACTCAAATAACACAATGAAAACTCAATACAACTACCCACAACGGGCTTGATTAGGACTGAGGACTGAGACATTTCTTATAACCGACAAGACTAAAGTACTATGATCTTCAGGGAATAACTGGGCGATGTTGAGAAATTCTAAAGGATTGATTTGGCGTTGACGTTCGTTCCAACTGACTGGACTAGTAACCCTAGCTAGACGGTGGACGATTGAGCTTAGGTAACATGATAACCCTTAAACCTCTTTGAAGGTGAATTTTAACAATTTCAGTGTCACCCCCCTTGAAAACATTTTAAATGAATCCTGAGATTTATTGAATTTTGGGCACCAATCCATTAAACAATTCATCCGCTCAATGATTATTCAGAAGGAAATATTTTATTGCACTCTTAAAATTATTGGAAATAATGTTTTCATTGAATAAACTTTCACAAATCTGATTATTTTTTTGCAAGTCATTTTCTTTTTAGAAAAACATATTTTGATAATTTTACCAGATCCATGAAAAAAAAAATAGGTTTTTGGTGAAAAACATATTTCAAAAATTTTTCATGGCAAAAATAGATCTTTGTAAATCATTTTCCTTTATTTTCTTTTCTTTCGGAAAACATTTTCTTCTGAAAAATATTTTTTTTCTGAAAAATAGTTGTTTATTTGGAACAGCATTTCTCTTGGAAAATCTTGTTCTTATGGAAAACATTTTCTGGAAAATACTTTTCTTAGAAAAACCACTTTTTTTTGGAAAATATATGTATATTTTTTAGAGAACATTTCTTCTAGAAAATACTTTCCTTTTGTAAACCATTTATCTTCTTTAAAAATGGGTTGAAACCCGAATTTAGAAAAGAATTTGATTTCCATTTTGACCTAAATGGCCCGACCCATCATGATTATTGGATCGAAATGGACTGGGTCATTATAAATTATTGCAAAAAATGGATTCTTTATTGGGTCGGTGCCTATTCCGACTTGGTAATCGAGGATTTTGCAACTTTTATATTCGGACTCGCATTTGAACGTGCTTACAGGTTAAAGTATATTTTTTGATCATTTTGAATCTAATAATAAGGTCAAATTCCATTAAAAATGATCAGAAACATTCTAAAATTTTATCTTAAGTCCCACTTTCAGGATTTTCTCAAAATTTCATTATTTATTTTTTCTCGAAATACGAATCAAAAATTTGGGATTTTACATTCTCACCACGCCCCCCCTTAATAAAAATTTCGTCCTCGAAATTGAAATCATACCTTATCGAGCTTTGTCGCGATTCCACTAACACGACATGTATAATAAACAACACCTATTTTCGATTACCATCTATTCTTAGTCCCAAGTCAATCTCATTTATAACTCGTAGACTTATGTCTCCCATATTCCATCAACCCAACACATTCATTAATTAATCACTCTAATTCAAACTCATACTCCAACCAATCCATTATTTGTATAACCCTAAGATAATAATCAATTCACCTTATATCACTTCCTTGCTAATATCTATCAACAACAATTCCTTCAAATCTTCTCTCTATATTTATATTTACTTCTCTCCCACCATACACCGTCTATATGTTTTACTCATACTTACCCTGATTATTGCTCCTCATTGCATAGACTTACTGCAAACACATCACTACTATTTGCACACCATTTAATACTTCCTAATAAAATAATATACAACCTTCACCCTTATTATATCCCTACTATAATACAAATATCTACTAATATTAAATTCACAAACTGCATTAAAATATTTATTTCCAATACACCAATATCTTTATATTCAATGTAGTATTCCATTTCTGCTTATCGTGACATCTCCTCATAATTTTCATGATTTAAAACCTTAATCAAGAGGGTAAATCTTACATCAAATAAATTGTTATGCAACTAACCACGTGTGAAGGGCCAGACAAATATTTCTTCAACATGGAAACATGGAACATCCGATGAACTTGCTTAAACTCTGTTCAACTACTTCAAACGATCCCATAAGCTGCAAGTCACATACTTTCTTTCTCTACTCCCAAAATTACAGTATTGACCAGTTACTGTTTAAATATCATTATAATATCAATTAATCCTTATTCATGTAACTTTATATTTTGCCTAAATCATACATATTTCTACTTATCATCTAATATTGACAGTACCACAATTAACCTTTACAAATCTCACAACTATCTCTCCTGACTTTCAATTCATAAGCAATATTGCTATCTTACCTTCTTCATTTATTTCTCACAATTCCATTAATGCAACGTTGTCACAAAATCATTCTTTCTCGCATTTTACATTGACCTACCTTGCTTTCAAAATTACATTTTCTATCTAACTCTTCCCTACTATAATTCTAATCCTTTTAATGCTACTTTTAGTTTATCCAATTGCCAAATCCAACATGTTCTACTATTCATAAATCTACCCCTTACCTTTCCTAATGAAATTCATCATTCACACGTCGAGTTTACCTCCAAATACTCATTCATTTTGATCGTCTACCAAATTTCAATTTTAAATTGCACACCTATACTCTATAGGTTCTTATCTAATCTTTCTAAAAAATCTCCTTCTTTTTTCATAAGGTATCATCTTAAACATCACTTACCAACAAATATTTTTAGTCTTTACGCACACAAACCCAACATCATATTATTACCATGTTATAAATGTACTCATCCCAACAACACATATTTCCCCATGTAATGTTCTTTTCTACCCTACTCTACTGTGCATATCTCGTTAGCATTCTTTGTTTCCTAGTACTCAACAACATTTTGTCAATCATAGTCTTCTGGTGGAGTAGACAGTTTTATTACTTGGCCTATCTCGACAATTTTTAACTTTAGAAGCATATGATCTAAAGGAAACATCATTTAATAGAAGTCCAATTTTCTAACATCATAATTAGAAATCGAACCTTCCAAAATTTCGTCAGAGACAGTTACTTTCTCCTGGGTCACAATCCTTGCTCGCGACTGTGATAGAGGGCACTCTCTCCTAATATGTCCTACCTGACCACATGCGTAGCATGTCAACGATCATGTCTTCGTAGATCTCTGTGAAGCGGGCAGTTGGTGGATTGGGGTCTGTAGGCTCTAAATCTGCCTTGTTGGTTCCTTTGGCCTTATTGGCATCATTGGAGTCTCAATTGTTATATGACTTGGTGATGAAGAAACATTGTAACTCGATAGTGGAGTAGGAGCTCGGTACTGCGGATATGCAGGTTTAGAGGCACTCGGTCTTGAATACACCGGTCTCTTGGCTGAATCTGATCTGGAAGGAAGAGACGTCTAGGATTGACTAATATGTCCCCGGGATATCTGTAATTCCATCCTTTCTTGCTTTCGACCACTAGTTCAGTCTGATTGCGGTGGCATAAGTTTTTCATCAATCTTGTTAAAATCAGTGGCCTTATTATTCCTTGAGTTGGCCCATCTAACATTTTTCTTAGCCACGGATCTTTAATCGGTTGATGTCGATCGGAACATTGCTCCCCTCTATGTCCTAACTTACCACATTCATAACATGCCACTACTCTTTTCTTTGAGACTGATTTAATATTATATGTTGTTATTTCTTGTAAAACTCTTCCATCTCTTGAACAGATATTTCTATAGTCTCGCTTCTTATGCATAGTTGTTTTCCCGTGTGACTTTGCTAGTTTCGTAATTGTTTGCCTTTTATTAGATTCTAATTGTCTTTCTTCAATAGGCTCTAAGGGATGATTGTAATATCCCTACTCCTTCTCGCAATCCTCCCTGTGTTGGGATGTTTACCCTTGAATCCTTTTGGGATTATATCCTTAAGATGGTGGTCGAGCTTTTCTTCTATCTTCTCTAATCTCTTTGTCAGTTGACTCACCATAATCATTTGAGCCTCAAACATCTCCGATTATCTTATTTCCATACGAGCCTGCCTTTGGGATAACTCCAAGACTACTTCTATCAATTGTTCTAATTTGGTGAGTTTACACTCGACGTAGGTAGGTCTTCCCCACCAGTTTGACTCCTTGTCACAGTCCAGTTGCACCAATATTTCCTTACATCTTTCCTAACCTGTAAGTTCAAAAATCTTCACTTTATCAGAAGCAAGGCACTTCTCTGAACCACACCGACATCATTCTCATAGAAGCATTAACTACTAGTACAATAAGGAATCTAGTAATGAATACCATTTTCATTTCTAACATAATGAACCTATAGTCTTATCATACGCTTGTTAAGCTCTAAGGATTTCTAGACACAGAAGAGCTCGCAATCCCAATATGGAACTACTAATGAGCTCGAATATCAGACTCCTAATGACACTCTATGATTATCGCTAATGTCTGTGGTATCAGTCAACTCCTCAAAACACAGTAGATCAGTATCCCATACGGATCTATTACTGTGCTCTGATACCATCTGTCGCACCCCGCCAAATACTAACACAAAACCCCATGTCAAAACTCGAGGTATTAGATGGCACCTCGAAATTTCAGCATGGTCTCCTCTATTTATGTTAGCATTCCAAGGCGTTCAACCTGCACCTGATAAACGACATACAATCCTGCATATATATATACAAAATATAATAGTAACGGAAGCCTATATACATCTTGTAGACACCCCAATTTGAACCAGCCCTAACTCGAAAGGGCCCAAAAATAATAATGTTCCAATAAATTCGACCAACGGGCCTCGATGGCCCGAATCATCAATTTTCGCCAAAATCAAGGCCTCTAACACCCTCTCAATGGGTTAGTGGGTCCATTAAAAGGATTTGGCATGATCCCATCTACCCCGCTCCATTCAAAATATAGTTTCCCAACAAAATAGGCCAACGGGCTTCTAAGGCCAAAACGATAATATTGGCAATTTTGAATAAATCAAGGCCCTAAGACCTCCTAATGGTCTAGGGGACCTATAAGAAGGGTTGCAACCCATCTTACACATGTTCAAACCCACCACACCTCCTTTATATCCAAGAGGAACCAAACGATCGATGAAACTCTTCAAACGGGCCCAAAAAACCCGATTCGCCAACACGTGGCATTTTAATCAAATCAATGATTTCAAAATTTTCAAAAAAATAAAAGTGTGAGACTTGGGATGCCTACCCTTCATTTATCATCCACCACTCCGCCTCGAAATTCGTGAATATCCTAAGCCTACCTAAGGCCCACAAGCCCTCAACTCCTTCCTAAATTCATTTCTTACCTTACCCTTAACCAAAAATTAATCCTATATCACCTAAACCCTAACACCTACCCTCCCTCAAAAATCCAATCCACAAACAAACCTAGTATAACCCACAACCCCCCCCCCCTAAACCCAAGCCCAACACTTAAAAACCCACTAACTATTACCCATATCCAACTCATTACCTAACTCATAACCTTAACCCATTACCCATTACCCATTACCCACCTCAACCAATCAACCCCTCAACATCAAAAGATGACACATGTCATCACCACCTTTCACCTCCCTCATCTAATCACCCACCCCATCACCATTCTATAAACACTCAATCTAACCCACATCATCTCTCTCCAAAATCACCTCAACCTATACCCTACCCTAACCTATCCTATCCCCATTCTCTAACATCATCAACCACCCACACCTCAACCTATACCCTAATCCACCACCATTCTCTAATATCAACAACCACCCACATCACAACCCATATCTACACCCATCATTTTCCTTAAAACACTCTCACAAAATCACCTCAACCCATACCTCCCTCATCATCAACCAACTAACCCCCACACCCCCTCTCTAATCAAACACACCACCATCAACCAATCAACCAATCTCATCACCCCATCCTCTCATCACAAATGTCACATGGCATCATCCCCTCTCCTCCCAAAAATCAATTTAACAACCTCTTACACAACCCATTCTCCAAAATCTACACACCTCACCTCATCAACCAACCTAACCTACCTTCCTCTCTAAACAACCCTTTTACACCCTCACTTCCCCATCAACCATCACTCATCTCATCTCACCAAAACACTCTACCCAAATGGATTTGAGTAGGATCCAAACCATTTGGGTTGAAATACAACCCATTTCCCCCACTTACACAATTATCCTCACTTACACTTCAAATTTCAAACTTTCCACCTCTAAAACCCATGCCATTATCATCCCTTTTAAAATTTAACTCCATCATACCCCCAAACCTCCTCCCAACATCTATAAATACCTCCCCTCTCATCCCAAAAATGGTTACCAAGTCTCACAAGAAAAAAACAAGTTTTCTCTACTTATCTCTACTGCTCTCTCCTACCACCCTCTAAAAAAGAAAGTAATTTTTCTCATATTCCACCAAGAACTTGAAAAGATCTAGAATAAGAGGAAAGAAGCTTCAAGGTGGGCTCTAGACTCCCCCTCCCCTCTATCTCTCTAACCTTCTCCTCTTCCCTTTTCTAATACCCCCATCTTCTATTTTATTTTATCTTTTTAATGATTGGACCCCAAAGCTAAAGGCTCATAAGGGTTATTTTCATCAATGAAATGACCCTATGATCAAGTCGAAAATGAATCCCTAACGAGGGTACAAACACTTCCACGTGGCACTTTATTTCCCAATATTTTGTCAAAAATCAAAATGATTGAGTTGTGTAGAGGTTACTGTCACTTGACGGGGAGAAAAGGGTGCCTAACCCCTTCCCTTTTCTCCAACCGAGCCGCTTACCCGAACCTCTAGGTTTGATTGGTTCCCTATCCATTGCGAGTCACTAACGCCAAAAATGGCAATTTTCCAAAAAATGTACACCGGGTGACCATTTACACCCATTTACAATTTGAATGGTGGCGACTCTAAACCATCGTAGACGTGACCGTCGTAATGACGAAAATCACGTAATTTACACATCTAATAACGTACGATAGATCAGAATACGGAAGAAGAAATTTATATACAGGATTATACAAATATTCCTCACTCTAACAAAAGTCCTAACGCTTATAACAAAATCTATAATACTTTTAGACAATTGATACCACTAGGGGTTATAACCTCAATACTCACCAAGTGATGAACTCTGGCTGTCTATTTGACCCACCAGATGATTATCACTCGTGCTCTATACCTTTCTCGCCAAGCTTCGGATCTGAAACTAAAAAAATAGAGAAGGAAAATATGAGTAACAATGGTTACCCAGTAGGGAAGCAAGCAATTTCTGTCAATAACCTCTCCTAACATGAACAAATAACATACTGAATCAGTTTAAAATATACAAAATTTTACAGAAGAAATACGATGAACTGATACATATAGTCAAAGATGAGCAACTAAACATTTTAAAACTGATATTACATCAACCAACAGTACTGAGTATAGCATTTTCTTTTTATACAAATCTAATTTATCAAATGGGAACATTAAACTTGCATTTCATTTTATATATTAAAATAAGGCAACATATACATAATACACATGGTGGAGTAGTGGAATTAGAGAGTTGGGATTCACGACTGGATCACTCCCAGTCGGGACATGATGTAACAATTCTTTACTGACTTTCAGTTCCTGATTTTGTGGTCGGTCGCTGCATTTACCACGTTTGGTTGATCATTTATCCGGCTCAGGCCAGCCGTTTGATGTGACTGTAAGTAATGGGTCTCTTTTCGATGTGTCAGAATGTTCGACTACTATAGATTGTTAGTAATCACTGACTAATCATCTTCGTCTATGCCTATCAGGCGTACATGTGATTCCCAAATATACAAACCATTCGTATACGACCACCTTTACAATACAAGTTCACTGGTAAAGATAGAGAGGAATATCCCGGATTCATGTGTGACTCCACTCTCATATGCGTCCCATACCACGTATGAGCTTGGTGGTCCCTACTGTACATCCCAGGATAGTACATCACTCCGGATGATATGACGCACTATCCCTTCAAACATTCACAGACTCTTTAACAGCTCACAAAATAGCTACATATATATATATATTATTTGTTAACTAAAAACATCAATACTGATCCACACTGATCAATGTCATGGAAAATACTCAACAGGTTGATACATGAGATAATAGAAGTGTCTTTGTTTGCATTCTGCATCATTTCTTATTTTTTCAAATCTGATTTTATACTGTCAACCATCACATAAAGCATTCTATAGATTTCAACATTGCCTATTTTTGCACTCCTTTTTCACACTTGTGGTAGAAGAGGGTTCAAACTCTTTTGATCTCTTATGACATCTTCTAGCTATTTCTTCAATAAATTTTTTAACTGAATCAATTAAAATATTTGGTGTTGACCTTTCATTCATATCATCAATATCTGCATCTAAATCATTGATAGAAACACGACTATCTTGCATAATTGAATAAGTATCATTTGGGGTCATACAATATTTTTTTGTTACAACGGTCACACCAAATATTTAGTCTAGCTCATCTTCGTACTGTAATGCCTTATATCGAAATTGATTGAAATGTTTATTTAACTGATAAAAGATATAAAATATAATCAGAAGAAAAAAAAAATAACTAACTCATTTAACTTCAATTATCATATGAAAACAAAAAAAGTTATCAAAACATATAACTTTCATTGCTCATCAGTTGCTTCAAAGAATCTTGTATGTACATCTCATCCTAACCCAGATTTCATTATAAGATTCTTTCATGCTTTCCATTTATCATTTACATAATCCCAATGATGCTTGTATTGATCTTTGGTGTAAGATTTTTTTACTTTTCTTCAAATATAGTTGTAAAATAACCATGTCCTTTTGAGGTTAGACTTTTTTCTCCTTTATCATATTTTTTAACTACTTCAATATAACATTCCATCCAAATTTTATATATCGTTGAATCCCGATATACCTTTACTGATGGTTAACTAAACATTATCTTGATAAAACTACATAAATAAAAAAAATTATAAATTTAGTGAAAAAGAAAGTAAGCTTCTATTCGCATGATTCTAAACAAAAGTCCTAAA
>NW_028237041.1:0-77546 GCF_017979445.1 Akebia trifoliata
AATCTCAACAGCACAGCTCCCATGAAGAGAAAGTTTAGGCAAATTCCCCTTCTTGGTTCTATCACAACCAATTGGTTGATAAGTAGTACTCTTATCTAGGGTAGGGAAGGCAGGTCATCGAAGCTATCAAGGGCAACTGTAGCGCGTATAGCTGAGAACCTAGTTTAAATAGAATAATGTTAATAGGGAAGATTTTAGTATACAACTATCAACAAATAAGGAAAACAGCCCAAGAGGGTGAATCAAAAAAGGCAGCACCGAGCAAGTCTAGCTTGCATCTCTTTGTAATAAGAGTAGCATGCTTCAAAACCCATCTAAAGAAGTCAGAGAACTAGGTCAAGATCTCCACTTTTGGTTTTTTATTGTATTAATCTACATTTTTTTCTATTGAAATACACAAGATACATACACCATGTCCAATTCCACAAAAAGAACGCAAAAATGCTATTTTACATACATCATGAATGCAAAAGAAACAGAGACACAAATAAAATATAAAGGAAAGACAAGGTGTAAAATCTAAAATAAATTGAAAAGCATTTCTATTGATGGACTGTTGATTGATGTGAAGAACCACTTCTTAAATTGGAATAATGCATTTTTTATATTAAATTTGGTATAACACATACATACGTCCAATCCCATGATAAAGCCAAGGTGTATAAAATCTAAAATAAATTCAAATGCGTTTACATTGCATTATGCATAAAATTCTCAAACATTACTCATAGCTTTTCATGAATGTTTCTTAGACAATTCTTTTAGCATTTCTCGTTGCTTTCCCCAAAGTTTCCCGCATATTTCCTACTGTTACCTATACATTTCGCAGACTCAAGGAAACTAGATCGCACCTATTTTCCAAACACAATTAACATCTAGTCATCAACCATTGCGGGAAATGCATCCCCCCGCTTACTACCGTTCTAGTTGCAAATAGTCGAAGACAGTAACTTCAATCTTGCATATACAAGTGAAGCACATCTAAAAAACTATTAGCAGACAAACTTTTTATGGAGGAAACACTAAACTTGGAAGTAACCAAAGCATAACTGCCTTGCCCTTGTTCAATGTGCTCTACCTATGAATCTCCACTGAAAAGGGATCAAAGAAGTGGACAGATATGGGTAGTCATACAAATATGAGAGTTTAGTGACTTTTCAAGAGAAGGGGAAAAGTAAAAAAAAGCTACTCCAAGCAGAGTTCGTTTTGGAGACATCATGGGCGTGTTTGGATACCAGGAGCAAAACTACTGTTCCAAAGAGCAGGTGCTGGAGTACTCTGTGGAGGAGCTGGAAAAGTAATTATGTGCAGAAAGGGCGTTTGGCAATCAACTCTGTAAAGTACTGGCAGAAATACTTTTGTACTAGAAGTCTGCTTGGGAACCATACTGACTTCTAGAAAAAAGACCAGAATACCCTTATATTATACTAGTTACTGTTTTTTGCTTTTTAATATCATAATATGCCTTCAAACTATACTGTTTTTGACATTTTAACTATAAATATTAATATAATATAATATGATATTTTAATTATTAAATATTAATATAATGTGTTTAAAACGGGAGTATTTTCGTAGAAAATTAATAAAACAGGGTATTTCGGTAAAGTTAGGGGTATTTCGTAGAAAATTAATAAAGTTAGGGGTATTTCGGTAAAATGAGCCGTTAGAATATTACTCCCCGCAAGATGCGAAATTGAGAAGTAGGTTTTAACGACTTTTTCATAAAGAGCAATTTTTTGCTCTTGCGCGGAGTAATTCTTCGAAAAAATTGTTTATCTAAATTATCCAAACGACTTCTAACTCCCCGCAAGAGTCAGAAGTAGCCAAGGAGTCCTATCCAAACGCCATCCATATTTCCATGAAGGGTACAAGTGCTTTGAGGATTAAACTCTAGGTGCATCCCGTACCAAAGGGAAAAGGTAAAGAAGAAGAAAAAAATGATCACATCACGAAGAGGTAAAAAATTAATATGTGGCCCACAAATGTAATCATGAGTCCAAAGTGTGACTGGCAACATACCACGAGATTTAACCAAAGTGTGACTGGCAATATACTTTTGAGATGGAAACAAACATAGCTAAAATATAGGAAATTGGCAACATAATACATGATTCAAGCAAAAATAACAGAGATGGAAACAAACAGGGCCAAAATATAGGAAGCATAGAAGCACTATGTTTACCAGTGTAGATTTTGAATTTCTAGAAACATGCTTAAGTAATTCAGGATTGACCTACACAAATCACTGATATTGCAAAATAAACAAGTCCAATGGTTTCCTCAAAGACTAAGAGGACCATCCCCTAAGGCAAGTCTCCAATAACTCCTGCAATTCATGCAATCCATACAAATAAATACTCAAATGAACTAGTTCCACATTGAGGTGGAGATAAACGAGAACAGTAACCAAATGGAATCCACATCACAATCTCACCATTAGGAGAATAGATACTAAGATGAATTGGAACAGTAGAGATTTGTTTGGTGCGGCCTGTCTCTCTATCAGTCTCATCAGAGATCTCCTTCCTCACAGCAGCTACATAAATATCATTATGATTAGCACGTCAGATGGAAATAAAAAAATCTAAATGGCAGATCAACGATATAGATACATAAAATCCACACAAATGGAATGAACTAATACAAATAGATACACTATCAAATGAATACTTAACACTGACATGAAGATTAGCATGTGAGTTGAATATTGAATCCAGAAACTATAATACAGATATACAGTATACAAGAAGGCCACATAAATATAATTGGGATTATAACATGTAATGGAAAACTTTGAAGTGCCGATGACAATTCTAGAAATCAAAACTCATAATTAACAAAGAATAGAAATTGATTGCATCATTTTTTGGACAAGAAAAATTTACCAAAATCAGTGAACCTCTTTCTCGGGAGATGAAGGAACTCTGCATATTCTCTTCCCTCATCAATCTTATGAAGCTGTAAAACAAGTGGTCGTCGAGTAACAATTCCTGCAGAAATTTTGTTTGCATCACTCCCCAGTGTTTAAGAAAAATATGTGAGAAGGGAAAAGGGTAATAACATAGATGTAAGGTTTCCATAGATTACCAGATCCACGAGGCAAGAAGTCCTTTCCAACAATGCTTTCCAACACAGAAGACTTCCCAGAGCTCTGTATAACATTATGAAGGAAACCAAATAAAAGTTTAACAAGTTTAACAAGGACGCAAGGAATTCTAAAATTTGACAGAAATCATACTTGACATCAATAATTTTCTTTTGCTTTGGTCCTATCAAGCATCAATTAGAAGCATGGAACAAAATCCAAAGTACTACCCCTCCCAAGTCCTAGTACTACATTTAAAAAAACCATGTGAGACAATTATGGTCAATGATATTCAACTTCTAAGGAAATTTCTGAGAGATTAAAAACTTCAATTACTTTACATGATCTAGAGTATCCAAATAAAGAGAATTTATTATGCAAATACCTAGATCTGCAAATTGAACTGCCAACATCCATTCCCCTCTCAAATCACAATATTAGTCAAATTTACCAATAAACCACCAATTAAGTTTGCCAAACAAGCCTATTTACATAAAATTTGAAAAAGAAAACCAGAATTCTAATCTATCAATAACTTGACCAATCCCCGCCAAATCATAGTGAAAGAAGCAACTATGGCGCTAATCTTGTGTGCCAGCAAACAACTCTAAGCTGAATGATTACAGATAGGTAGTGTGGACTACAATAACTACTTTTCTCACCTCACCCACTTTAAGGCGAGTGAAGAGCCCTGCAAGGTGACAACCCCGAAGACCCTTCCAGGTACATTGTAAGTGCAACTGCCAACCACCTTCCTTACTCCTTCCTAGAACTCTAACTGATGAGGTTCCTTACTCCCCCCTAATCTTTGAGCATGCACCATGCCATCCTACAGGTTCCCCAACATCACTCCATAAAACTCCCATAAAAACTCACTTTTCCTAGAGAAATGTTTGTATTTCATGGAGGATAATATGATTTCTACAACACTGCAGACAATGGCCAAGCCTTCAAAAATATCACAACTTCCCAATAAATGGCTGTGATTCACTCAAATCCAACGAAAGGAAATAAGAAAAATAATAGCAATTCCATAATTACTTTGATTAAAGAAAACAATAACAGTCTTTGGCGACTAAATATGAGCAAAAAACTATAAGGAGTATCTTCTAAGTACATGACAATGTGAATTTTCCGAGAGAAAAGTTGAATACCCAATATGCAGATGTGATCCTCATTCCCAAAATTAAAAACTCTGAAATTTGATCAAACATTGGGAAAAAACAACTCTATTAATTATTGAAAACTAAATGCATTGGGGTGATGATGACAAAACAAAAATCTCCTCATAAACGTGATCAAGGCAATAGAAGATCTATGAAAGATCAAGTCGCCAAACTAATTTTACAAACCCAGGCACAATAGTAAACTGCAATCCAATCTTGACAGATCAATGGTAAAATTTTGTGCCGGCATAAGGACTTGCAGAAATTCCTGATGCACCCTTCAAGAAGGCTGATAAAACAAAAGTCAACCTAAAGCTCCACCTGAATCACTAAAACCATGAAGTACAAGAGTACAATCATCTGAGAACAAATCTAGATCCCTAAGAGATGATTCCAACTAAAACCGACACAGGTACTACACAAGGCAGGGAAATTCAATGAAATCTTGAGAAAAGAGACCAAACACAGTCAAGTTCAACAGAAGTACACGAAATGTGATATATTAATCCAAAAAAAAAAAAAAAAAAACAGCTCAAATTAAAGAAATGGGATTCAAAACAGAAAATTTCAAAGGCTTTAGATCAGTAAAACCAAAAGACGAGAGATAAGATCAAAAGAACTACGGAAACAACCGAATGAAATGACAAGATCCTTCAATAGAATCCTAAAGATCTCCATCATCTGAGTTCACAAATACGGCAGAACGAGATAGAATGATTCCAACTAAAACCGACACAGATACTACACAAGGCAGGGAAATTCAACGAAATCATGAGAAAAGCGCGCCAAATAAAATTAAATGCAACAGAATTACACGGAATTCGAATATATATTAATCCAAATCCGCAAAAAAAAAAAAAAAAAACTAAACTTTGAGCTCAAATTAACAGAAACGAGATTCAAAACAGAAAATCAAAAAAGCGACAGATCAATAAAAACCAAAATAAGAGATCAACTGATCAGATCCTTCAATAGAAACCTAAAATTGAGATTAGGATCAAACCTGTCCTCCAACAACAGCTATAGCAGGCAACGAATCCCATAAAGTCGGCAATGCGCTCTCTTCTCCGTGGTCACCTAGAGCGGTACAAGCTCTCTGCAACTTGTTCACCAGACTAATCAAATTCTCCATTGTTGATCTACTCCTTCCTTGAAAATTTCTTAGAAAATCAAATGGAATGTAAGATCTTCGAGACTCATACGTTGAAACCGAGACAAATTTCGATCGTATTCAGGTGAAATCTTGTCAATTTGGACGAAAATGAAGATCGGGAGTGATACCAAAGACAGATCCGTGAAACCAGCCTTGCTCACCCCACAAGATAACAGGTGTAAATGGATTTAAGAATTGAAAGAGAGAGAGAAATGCGAATGAACCGCGTCTTCGCCTTGTTCGCCGTTATATTTGAAAGCGGGTGATTTATACATACCCCTCCATGTTTTCGTTAATATTTGAGACACCCTATGTGTTTTCAAATTGATGACAAGAACCCTTGACCTTCGTCTTCTGTTGTTGATTAATACTAAGCGGTAGTTAGTTGGAGTTGGAGTTGTCGACGTTCATTCTAACTCCTTAAATAAACTCCAGTTTTTGGTTTCGTTTGGAATTCAGTCGATGAATTGTTTGCATTTGACTGAGATCCGATATGACTCTTTCATCACTTGGAAAATATTATCATATTCAATAAAATCCGATCAAGTCAGTTGGGATTTTTATATTTTGATAAAAATATTTTATTTTTGATCAGTTAAATATTTATTATCTAAAATAAATATGATTTTGTGATGAAATATATTCTAATATTCTAGGGCTTAAAATGGGTTGGGTTCGGGTCTGATCTAAGTATAACCATATCCGGATTTTTTATTTGGATTTGGATCTGAATCCAACTCGAATCTTATTAACTAAAATTATATCTGAACCATATTAATTATACTAGGTTCGAATTTGGATTAGACCCGATTGATTTACTTGACTCGAGTCGAACAATTTTGGACGATTCAACATTTTTTTTTGTTATATTTATTTCCTATTTACTATAATATTCATTTTTACTATTATTATTTTCTAAGAATCCATGTTATGTTAAAGTAATTGGTAAAAGATATTTTGAAAAATTAAAAAAAAAAATTTTAAAGTAATATATCATTTGGATCTAGACGAAAATAGGGTTGGATCTGTATCTGATTGGAATATAACTTGGATTAAGACACAACAACCCTTATTTTTATTTGAATCTATTCAATTTTTGGGATTAAAGATTTTTGCCTGGAGTTGTAAATCCCACCTATATAGGTAGGAATTGTAACTCCTATAAAAATGGGAGTTGAAGATCTTTATAGAGTTGCAATTCCATGAAATTGATGAACCAAAACAATCAATAAGAATTTTAAGGAGAGAGTTGTAACTTAACTCCCACTAACTGCCATTTCCAAATATACCCAATGCTCTCATCTTCAACCATTTAAAGGGAAACACCTTTTATTCTTTATGGCAGATTTACCAAAACATGCACAACATTTCGAATATTTACCAAAACGGTACATTGTAGCAATTAATTTCAAAAACGGTAAATTTACCGTTTTTGAAATTAATTTTTTTAACAAAACGGTAAAAATAGTAAAATGTATTTTTTTTATACCGAAAATGCCCTTTTTTATTTTTTGAATGAA
Organism: Akebia trifoliata; assembly: GCF_017979445.1. NCBI lineage: Eukaryota > Viridiplantae > Streptophyta > Magnoliopsida > Ranunculales > Lardizabalaceae > Akebia > Akebia trifoliata. Next base: position 6,928 of record NW_028237041.1, read on the forward strand.
ATTACGAAAATAAAATTGATTTTGGTAAAAAAAAAAATTATAAATACATATGATTGTTGGATTACCGAAAGAGAGTGAATCTTTTTAGTTGGATTTTCATTTTTTTAAGGTAAAAATTGTAAATATATATGTAAAACAAAAAAAAGGGTATTTTCGCCAAAAAAAAATTTTTTTACTATTTTTACCGTTTTGATAAAAAATATTAATTCCGAAAATGGTAAATTTACCATTTTCGAAATTAATTGCTACAGTGTGCCGTTTTCGGAATTAATTTCGAAAACTCTACCATTTTGATAAATTATTCATTATTTTAAGAGATGCTATTGCTCCACTAATTTTTATGTAAATCACCAAAGAGTTGCACACAGTTAGTGTGGCGTTAGTAAAAGTTGGTGTGGCAATAGTAACTCCATTTATTTTTCTACCAAAATCAGCAATGTTCAAGCTCTATAACGTCTACATAAATGATATTTTGTTTTTAATTTAGTTCACCTTCAATGCTCGTATGAAGGTAATGGCATCCATGTCGTTTTTATTAATCTTTTTAATACAAGACTGATATTCTCCACAACGTGGAGGGGTATCTTAAAACTCTCTAAAAACTTAATATGATACAAGGTAAATTGTCATCCCTAGATTAACTTGGAATTGTAATAAAGTTTGGATTCAATAACCATTAAATTGAGCATAAATTGGTAAAAGTTTTGTTGAAGTCTTAAAGATAGGGAAATTTTCAAGAAATACACAAATGATGTTTTTGTGTTTCTTAGCAAATCTCTCACTGCTTTTTATTGTCATATTCACCACAATTTTATTTATTATTGAACTTATTACTTTTTATTTATTATCGAGTTTTTTTCGATAAAATACATGAAAAGAAGATTGACTAAAAACTTGAGATGATGACTTGGTTAGATGATTTTAAACCAAAAGAATCATTCTTAATCGATTTTCATCTAAAAACGAAGAAAATAAGTGAAAAAAAAACCTAATTTTTTGCATACGTCTTCAAAATATTTGTAAAAATCTTTAAAAATGACTTTTTCTTTCTTCTTAAATCCTTTTCGATATATTAGAGTCTCAAAAACTTGATTGAGATGTTAAAAATCTAAATTTTTTAGATGAAAACGATGAATTTAAACGGTTGGGACATTCAATTGTGAGAAATGTAAGAAATGGGATTTAGAGATTGATTAAAAATAAAAATTTTACCAAATGGACTATAAAAAGAGATCTTAAAACTTAGGGGCTAATTAGAAATAACTCACTTTGTCATGATCCTTTAATTAATTTTTCGAAAAAACTTTGGCAAAAGAGTAAAAATATTATCATATCCCTTAATTGATAGATTAATGGTTGATTGATTCATCATTTCTTGCATTTGTTAGAATTTTTTATAAATTTTTTGACAAAAATCGGAGGATTTTGTGACTATGACCTGAATGTTATTAAAGATTGATGTATTCACATGATTTTTAAACTCGGTATCGCGTCTCGTCTCGTTGAACTCCAATACCGAGTCGTCTCGGACAAGTTTTTCTATACGTTTGAGACGTCTCGGGAGATAACTCAAAAAATATAACATGAGACATAAAACTCGATCAAAAAAATGATTTTGTGAGTTGGTCTCTTTCATCTCTGATACCGAATTAACTCGGGCGATACATCTCGGTATCGGACGAGTTTAAAAACCATGTGTAATCGTCTCTAGAAGAATCTAACGTCCCACTACTATGAAACTGACTGAGTAGTCTTGGCAACGCCAACACCGTCCATTTTCAAATTATTTTCTGTTGTAATTTGTATTTTGTGCGTCCGGTGTTTGTGATCTTTATATCTGACACACAGATGCGACCGCAAGGAAAGAAATTCTAAGTCCGTTGATACCAGTCATTTGACCAAATTGCCCCTACTCTTACGACAAAAAAGAGAACAGTTTTTTATGACAAATATGAGTTTGAACTTTGAAGAATTCTGGCGCTCTTTTATACTAAACATTGCAATCAAAAGGTCCGTATGTTCAAATATAGAATCTTTTACTCTGTCGGCCCAAATGTCAGTAATAGACTAATAGTTACATATTCTCCTTTTTAAAGCTTAGAATTCTTTTCTTCTAGTCTTTATTTTTCAACTTTCTTTACATATATTCACTCAATCGAGCATTTACTTTTAGCTATAGCTGTCAACGGATGTTTATTGGTTCGGATATAATAATATCTGAATCCAAATTCAAAAATTTTATATGATATCCAAATTTAAAATTTAATCTGATGGATGTTCTAAAATTTGATCTGAATTTGAATCCGATTATTTTATCGAATATCGGATAATATCTTATTAGAATTCGAATAATTTTTATATTAAAAAAAAAACATAATTTTTTCTTATCTAATTGATTTTTCATTATTAAAAAAAATTATTATATATTATATTATATATATATAATAAATAAATCAAATAAAAGAATATATATTATATTATTTATATAAAAAATAAATTAAATATTGAATCAGATATTATCGGATTTAAAATGTTAATATCTAAATCCGTATCCGATAAGGATTCGAATATATAAAACTATCTGAATTTGAATTCAATATTCAAAATTTGTGGATGATATCCGATTTTTTAAATTTGAATTCGATTCAAATTTTCGACTATCCATTGACACCCTTACTTTTTAACAAGAAGATTACCCCTCTTTACAAGTATAAATTTTAGAGAACTACTAATGCCACACCAATTCCTATATAACAAAGAATTGCACATAGTTGGTGTGGTGTTAGTAAAAGTTGGTGCAACAATAGTAGCTCTCCAGTTTTACTGGGGAGATTAAAACTAGAGTGTTGCTATTGCCACACCAACTTTTGCTAACACCACACTAACTCTATGCAATTCTTTGGTGATTTATATCGGAATTGGTGTGGTATTAATAGTTCTCTAAAACTATGCTATTTATTTTTTTGTCAAAAATAAAGTGACGAATGCATTGCTTGGGATCTGTAATGAACTAATAATTTTTGAAAGGTGACAAGCTCGCCCTGGAGATCTCTTCATAAAATATTCAAAATGCATATATTATAATAGTAAAATGGATTTTCAAATCAAACATTACATCTAAATCTTTAAATTTATGTGTAGATCATTATTTATTCATCACTCATAGTCAAAATTTATTAGAAAAAAAAAAAAGAAAGTCATCTCTAACTCTTCCAAAATTATGAGTATCATTTTCCATTCTTCCTTCATTGTTAAAAATAGTCGGAAACAGAAAGGATCACAATTGCCACTTAAGGAAAAGAGGTGTGAAATAATATTTTTGAGTTCTTCAAAACTTTTCTTAAGGTGTGAGACGACAAAATTAAAAAAGTTAAAATAAAATACTACTAAGTGACTTCTTAAGTTATCGGGGACATAAAAAATCCTATATTAGAGTTCATTAAGTAATTTTTTTTTTCCTTTTCCTTATCAATATGAAAATGAAGGAATTAATAATAAATGTTCTTTACACATGATCATTCCGAAAAAGGAAAAAAATAATAATAATAATAATAATAATAATAAGTGTATCAGTTTTTCATATTAGCACAACATACATAAAACCATATAGTACGAAACGAATCGGTCCACATGTAGACTTTGTAGTTTGATGGCAAACTACAATCAATGGGAGATATAAAAAGGAAATAGATTCAAAGACGAAGATGATTATGACTTGCATAGTTATTTTCTCAATTTAATCGAGAAACCGGATCCACTTCATCCTTACCTTCTCCAAGTACTCACACAACTCCTTATATTTATGTACAAAGATACTGACACAGTTACCATTACGACTAGTATTTTATGATATTAATTTAATGGACATATATATAAGCATTGTGGTTAGCGATTTAAATGGGCCAGGCTACTTCAATTGGGCTGGGCCTTACTAGTAATCGGTCTAGGCTTAGTGGGAAATATAGGACAGGACCCAAGGCAAAGCCGTCTAGGGTTTAGGTTTTGGGTCAACCTATCAGGCAGGGCTTCGGTATTAGATTAAAGATAAGTTTTTAGCTTTAAAAAAAAAAAAAACTAAATATATTATAAATATGAAACAAATCTAAAAAAAAATCTAAAATTATTTAAAATATAAGGAAATTTGAAATCTTTACTAACCACTATTTTATAGATTTTCTTTATTTAATAGTTAAAAATAAATAAATTAAAAAGTTGATATTAAAAAGACTTATCACCTTAACTGTATTTGCCTAAAAGTTAAAGACTTGTTTTTGCAAGATTTAGACATGTACAGTGTGCTTGTCAGTCTTACCTTTTTAATTAAAAGACTTGAACGCTTAACTTTTTGACAAAAGACCTCCTGCTAATTCGAAAGAAAAAAAAAAATCATTTAAAAAAAAATGACAGTAAGGAGAGGAGAGGTCGAGTTTTATCAAACGATGCAGAATTTTCACTCCTTACAAAACCAAAAAAGAAAACGTTGAATTTTCATTGAGGTAATGTAAAAGATAATGGAAGGTGACAGTGTCGTTAAGGAGATGCTAGTTGTACTTGTTTTGGTGAAACAATCACGATTGAAGTTGAGGTCAATGTTCACCACTACTTAATAATTACTTTAATTCATTTGAACATTTACTGTCACATTGGCCTAAATGACACCTCATTTCTACAGTGTTCATGGTTTAATAAGAAAAAAAATTTTATCAAATCAAAATCTTTGAAAATGGATGAGCTCGAAACTTTCAAATTTAAAATACATCAACCAAAAATAAATATATTTTTTTTTCTTTTTTTGAGTTCTTAAAATTATTTCTCCACTTGACATATTATATGCAATCCAAGTGTCTAAATATATACAATTGTCGCACAAAAATGACTCACTCGAGAAAACACATGACCAACCATTTAAATGCAAAACCCAACTACCAGAACTTACCATCGTGACCTTATCAAGTAAGGGTGGCGTTCGGAGGCCCTAAAGAGAGCCAAACATTGTCCATTCCGAAACTTCTAACCCCATAAAAAGTTATTTACAAAAATTGGACAGTTCAAAATTCTTCTTGTAAATTAGGGTTAAAATTTTCAAAATGAGCTGATTTTTGGTGAGGGTGATCTCTTCACCATAGAGATCATCCTCACAAAACAAAAAACAAAAAAACAAAAATCAGCCCATTCCGAAGTTTATAACTCCTATTTTGAAAAATGTTTGGCTCTCTTTAGAGCCTCTGAACGCTTCCCTACAAATAAATCCCTACAAATAAATCCCAACAATTGGATTTCATGCTTACACAATTAGGATAGTGTACTCACAACTTCAATATCACCCATTATCACCCATTCCGAAGTTTATAACTCCTATTTTGAAAAATGTTTGGCTCTCTTTAGAGCCTCTGAACGCTTCCCTACAAGTAAATCCCAACAATTGGATTCCATGCTTACACAGTTAGGATAGTGTACTCACAACTTCAATATCATTCTTATATTTCAATCCTTTCTAACACAATGGCATTAAGAGTTTAATTGCATTTGAAAAATCTAAACTGTTTGTTGGTATAAACTAATTACTATATAACCAACCTCCTCACATGTTTGCAAAATGCACCCTATTTAAAGGAAAAATAGATACTGAATGGGTCCTTTCGGTGTCCTCCTATTGAACCTATTTAGACCAATCCATACTAAGTTGCCAAGTGGGTGCATTTTTTTCTTGATAACCTGTTACCAATTAGAGTCTTATTCTTAGGGAAATGCTCCAGTGACTGTGCAAGGCACAGCATTTCACACTGCAATGACGTGGATATGTGCACGGATGCTTTTTCCTCGAGATACAAGTTAAGAATCTATGATTCTGTGTGCACCTCCACATCAGCACAGTGTGAAACGCAGTGTACTGCGCAGTCACTTCAGCACAACTCCTTACCTTTTTCTTTTTGATAAGCAGCACGACTCCTTATCTTATCATAACCTGACGAACCATGTCCCCTACGAAGCAGCAACCCGCAAGCCAAACTGAGCAAATGAAAAACCAGATATCATTTTTTTTAATGCTGGCAACACAGCTAGTACTTCACTGGTTGGGTTGGGTTCTGCCTAAGCCAGCTTACCAACACATGAATGCAAAGTACACTGTTAATCAGTTAAATATAAGTGTGAGAATAGCGAGCTCAAAACATCAATAGCTTTTCTGAGCAAAGCACAAGTAAAATGTGAATGATAAGTGAAAGATGGTGGGAAAGGAAAAGAGGATGGAATGAGATTATTGTGAGATGATACTCAGAATTTTGATCAATTAGTGGAGTCTGGAGATCCATAGCCCCAAGGGTTCTTGCTTGCCCAGTTCCACTGATCCCTGCACATCTCGTCAACCCCATATTTTGCTCTGCAAGTCCATTAATTAAAATCCATAATTTAAAACTGAAAAAAAAGAAGAAGGCTAAACTGCAAAAATTAAATTCTGCACATGTAATGAACTAGTAACAATGGCCCACCAACTAATCAATCTGGATTCTGGACTATTGAATTTGTTGGCCACCCCCCAATAAGTAAGCAGATGAAGGAGGGTATTGAACCCAGGTAGGTGGCAATACAGCAAACAGACTTCAACCAACTTGCCAAGATGGCAAGTTCAAATCAATCAAAAGAAGATCGCAACTTCATCGATTCGTATAGATAGAAAATCAGAAAAATTAGAAACTTTCAATAGCCTAATGCATGAACTCTTTTCCTCAACCTGTATTTTTGGTTTTCTTTTAGCAGTCCATATTTCAACTTTTCAAGAATAAGATAATAAAAAGGTTAGAAAACAAGGATGCTAAAGAGCCCTATGGAGGTTGGTTTTGGAAAGGAGTGCTCAAGGCGTAGTTCTAGGAAGATACTTGGTGTGGTGACACTCCATTGATTATCTATTCCATCTTGATGAAGAAGTTGACAGCGCAAGAGTTCAAGGATCAGCATTGTGGAGATAACAGTTGGAATCTCGATTTTAGGAGGAACTTGAATAATTGGAAAGTGGGTTCAGCTAGCAGTCCCATCAACTTTGTATCGTCCCGTGTAATCTCGCCCTTGATGAGGATTCAATGGTATTAGAAATATAGTAAGGACAGTGTTTCCTTGTAAAATCCTTTTACCATGTTTTAGCCAAGGATTCATTGCGCCCTGAGTTTCCGGCATATTCCATTTGGAGTCCACGTGTACCTTCCAAGATTATTTTTTTCTCTTAATTTTGGTCTGCCACACTTGATAGAGTTCTTACTTTGGAACATCTTATTCTTAGGTATAGGGGTATCATTTTAGTCACAATTCTAATACATGCAAAAATAATAGTCAGTCAGTCCCCTTCTGATTCACTATAGTTGTGTGTATTCTATCGGGTCTTATTTATTTAGTCTATTTCATATTTGGGTTCTCCCCAAATCAATTTGTTCCTTATTTAAAAGTTGTAGCAATGTAGTTTTCTTGGCAGGAAACAAATCCCTGAGCACAATTGACGAGCTTTCATAAGAAAAGAAAAGGACTAGCAGGCATTGATCATCAGTGTCATGAGATTCTCTACTTTTGGTGCAAGCAATTTGAGGAATTCAAGGGTGTCTTCTTCAATGGGTTTTTAACCCCTCAAATGGGAGCTTGTTTGTAATGAATCCAATCACTTGCTGTGGTCATTGATAATGTATTTTCTGTTTTTGTTATTTCTCTTTTAATGATGTTATTGCAGGAAAGTCCTCTCGACCTCATAATATAATCTCTATATTTAACCACACAAAAAAAAGTAAGAAAAGGTTAAAATCTTCTAATCAGTTTTATTAGGGACTGGGCTATTCCACAGTCGATCATGAAAGTATCTCCAGTTCATCATTGATAGACATGCTTCTATTTATTAGCATATTCATGTGTGTTTAGGTTCAGACATACCTCCAGTTCAGTTCATGCTCTGCTTTATCTGTTGAAGCATAGACAACCTCAGCATCACCAGGTCGTCGCTCTGCCATAACCAGAGGGATTTTCTGGGACAAGCAAAATGTTTCAGGTCAGAAACCAAAATCCAGGATTAAAAAAAAAGGGAAATCCACAATAGGAACTATTTCATTGGTGAGGAGAAAAAGGCCAAAGTTAAATAAGCAACACTCAGAACTCAAAACAATTATTTGGTGAGATGAAACAAAATCAAATGGTGATGACTACTTGCACCAAAAAATCTGGCAGTCCAATTTTTCAGATATGTTTCATGATGGGTTAAATTTCCATGAAAATGGAAAGCTCATCTCTCTTTGGAAATTAGAATTGGGGGGAAATTTACTTTGTAAAGTTAAAAAGTATTTACTAGAAAGTCATTGTTAAAGAGGAGAGCACCTTTCCAGAGGCCTTCTCAAATGCAGCAACCATCTCCAAGACCGAGGTCCCTTTTCCAGTTCCTAAGTTGTACACTTCACAACCTGAGCGATACAAACAGCTTCGTCAGAACCCATTCATTTAAATCCTTCATTCAATTAAAGTCCTTGGAAGAAAAATGAAGATTTAAGTTGAATTATCTTTCCCTCTTTGGTTGGGAAGATATGGATTTTGTTGCACAGTTAACCAAAAAAAAGTATTATCTTTGTACAAAAACTTGACACGTATTTGGAAAAAAATAGCATGAACTGTAAGAACACTAAAAGCATGAACTGCAAAGCCTAAATCCTTCATTCAGTGGAAATCCCCGGAAGAAAAATAAAGATTTAAGTTGAATTATTTTTCCCTTTTTGGTTGGGAAGATATGGATTTGGTTGGACAGGTAACCAAAAAAAAATTATAATCTTTGTAAAACTTGAAACGTATTTGGAAAAAAATAGCATGAACTGTAAGATCACTGAAAGCATGAACCGTGAAGCCTATGACATGGTTCTTAAAAGTTAGTTATATCCAAAGTAAGTTGAAGGCCGATAACATGGAATTGCAATTTTGTATGATTCTGAATAGAATTGCCAATGCTGCAAATGCTGGAAAAAATTGTGTCTGCACGAACATGCACGTGGAGAGACACACATGAAATATGTCAAAAATCCATGTTTGGAATCTACAATAAACGATACTGATATTAAAAGTACGGAAATAGGTGATGATATGAAAAATAAAAAATAAAAATTATCATCATCATATATGCTTTATTCCCAATATTGGAGTTGGCAACATGAACATAACTTACTATCTTTATCTTACATTTCATAAATGAGTCGTACACGTTACAGGCAGTCTTTTAAGTCCTTTATGCTTCTCCCTTGTCTCCTCAACATTTTTTCAAAGCTCATATGATGCTCTACAACACTTTAGGGTCTTCTATATACACATTGTATAAAGTACCTATTATGTTTCCCAACCTCCTTTGCAGGTCCTAGCACTTTGGAAGGGCCTTAAAAATATTTCTTGCATTGCGTCCCACTTAGATAAGTATGGATTAACATGACTACAGTAATTATTCTGAAACAGTTAAGCTATCAGATATTCATATACATTCTTCCAGCGAAATAGATACGAACAAAAGAGACAATTTTCAAAGCACAAACCTATATTAGCATCAAATAGCTTGTGCAATGCAGCAAGGTGTCCATCTGACAAATCAACAACGTGAATGTAATCACGTACCTGAAAGGAAACATCAAGGATCGATATAACATGCCTTTTTATGGAAATAAGAGACTTGGAAAAGATACTGAAAAATTGCATTCAATTGTGCAAGGTCAATTGGTGGATGCAATGGTGAGAACAGGGGCTATTTCTTTAAAATGGTTATCAAGGAAATTCCCCAAAGAAAAAGTTAAAATAAATTTAAATGAACACAAAAATATAATTCACTCTGCAAATTGGAGAATAAACAGATCAGATCAACGGAAGGAAAATTGAAAACAATCATAGACTAGGCACTTGTAGAAGCTCTACTAAGAAATGGAAGATTCGTATTTCAGATATGAAATGAGTAATAGAAGTAACGGTCACCAACTAGGGCGGTGATGACAAAATTGAAATTTAAAATTCAATGCAACGAACTTGGTATTTTGTATGTATGATAAAACTAGAAAATGTACATTGGTCGTGAAAATGTAGTGACTTTATTTGTGATGTGGAAGCACTACTCTCTGTCCAAGCCTTGGACCGGCCAAGGCCTCAAAGTCATCCACTTTAGGTGAGACCAGCTATTTTTTATTGCACATTTCCACCTCATCATATAATGTTGCCATTATTTGCATTATATTGACCATAGAGTTAGGAAACAGTGCACATTTGGGTACATGTCTATCTGGAGGGTGACAGAAGGAAATTCTGGATTGATGACCATGAATGCACTTGTGTCAACTGACTTCTGGACTGTTTTCCACATTTATTTCGATGGAGGTTTCAGTCAAGTGAGATAGTTACTAGTTAGGTCATCTAAATAGTGAGAATTTCCGACGCTGACCAATCCAAGGCCTGGCCTATTATAATAACCTCAATGGCATAATATTCAAGCAAAAAAAAAAGATCCACTGATGTTTTCGGGTTTGGGGAACTGATTGCCTTGCTTGTGAGGAGATAATTCCATAAAGGGATGTGTGCATACAAACTGTGAACTGGGTTTTCATTTGAAAATATTGTTATACTTTTAGCTACACTGAAAGCCTGTCCATATGAAATTTAAGAAAACAAACATATATAAAATTAAATGAATGAACATGCTGAAGATGAAAATCATACCCCAGTGCCATCCTTTGTTGAATAGTCATTACCATATACAGTCAGTGCAGGTCGCCTGCCAACAGCCACTTGTTGTACAAAGGGCATAAGATTGTTTGGGATACCCCGGGGGTCTTCTCCTATATAGCCGCTGGGATGAGCTCCAACTGGATTGAAATATCTAAGCAAAATAATCTTCCATTCAGAGTCTGAACGGTAGACATCACGACATATCTCTTCAATGAATAGCTGCAAGGATAGACATAATAAGATACTCTTGGTAGGGGCAGGCAACATCATGGAATGTGGAGCACAGAATTCTTTTAAATCCTAATTTGGTAAGCATGGATTATTGAACACAATCTTCAGATGATGATGATGCTTGAGAGTATAAGATACTTGTCAGGAAAAGAAAAAAATTATCTTGAATAAGTGTTTAGTTAGAGACCAGCGCAACGAAGAAGTGGAAATAAAAAAGCATCATCACGGTCGCAAGTCCAACATCTGTCTTTTAGTGGTTCGATCATTGAGTAAAATATACCTTGGTTTGTCCATATGGATTTGTTGCACATAGGGGGAACTCTTCTGTACAGGGAACCTCCTTTGGCCATCCATAAACGGTAGCCGATGATGAGAATACAAGCTGAAAAAAAAATTGAACATTAACATATCAACGAATGATTTGAAGCAAAATGGAAGGGCAATCATAACTGGGAAGTAATCTAAGAATTATATATCACCACAGATTTATAAAATCTAAAATTTTTTGACAACATAGATGAAGTAGACAGGATGAGATTAATACCTTTTTGCACCCATGAGCGCCCATGACTTCCAAAAGATTTATTGTGCCAATAATGTTGTTATGATAATAAAGCAATGGTTTTTGGACACTTTCCCCAACAGCTTTCAATCCAGCAAAGTGAATTACAGCATCAAAACTGCAATGCAAATGGGAAGGGAAACAGGAAAGATTAGAGCATATAATATAGCAAAAAACAAGAGAGCAAACCTAAGGAATCCATCAGGTAGTCATACCCTCAGTCTTTGTAAAGAATCTCTCTTAGGTATCCAAATAATTATTCTTCCACTAATGTCATATTAAGGACTCTTAATGGTCATTAAAAGAAGTTAGGGGTCACAGAAGCACTTACTCAAAGCTTAGCAATTTTAAAAGATTTGGCGAGTCAAAAAGACTAAAAACTCATAAAGGATAGATCCATCACAGCTAATATCAAAGAAACTGATGAAAAATTAATAACAAATATGAATGAGAAGATCATGCAAAACTTTCTAACATCAAGGAAGACAAAATGCATAAAAGATGCTGCCAAGAAATTTTTTTGACATGTTCCATGGCTAACATGCTTAAGTTTTTTTATTTTTTTCTAACACAGGGAACTTGCTTTACAAGATTCTTTCTTTTCTATTATTTTGGTTTTTATTGAAAATGAGGAATGATCAGTTTTCGACAAGAAGAAAAGGGTTCAATAGTGTCAAGCAAAGACCAAGGGTCTGTTATTACCATTATTATCTTTTAGGTTTAAGTATCCCAAGTCTGTGGTACTACCACACAAAAACTTTACCACCTTTCCGAGGTGGCACCTTCTAATGATCAAAGCTTTATGGTACAAGTGGTATTATATTTCAGGAGATATTGGGGGAATTTACTTTGAAGACTTTGTCAGATGGGAGAATTCGATTCATAGCCCCCCCCCCCCCCCCCCCTCGCTCTCTCTCTCTCTCCCCAGTTTATTTTCAGTTCAAGCCTTGAGTCCATGTGAGGCTCTCTCTCATTTCCCACCCATTTTTGGTACACTATACTTTCTACTCACTATAATAAATTTCTTCTACCGATCTAAAGGCAAAATGCACCATGTTATTAGAGCAGCAAATTAAAGAAATTTATAACTGCCAAGATTCTTATTTTATAAAGGTTTTGAAAGAAGTGGCTTGGTATTAAACAAAACTGTTCAATCAAAACCATACCTCGTTGAAGCAAAAACTTTCTCCAATGCTGGTTTATCACAAAGGTCAATCTGCAATGGAAAACAGAAAATTTAGCAATCTGGACCATTAAACGAAGGTTTGGATATTCAGGAGATAGATCGAATTTCATTATCAACAAACAATTAAGCTCACACTTTTTGAATTGATACGCTACAGAAATATGTCAAAAATCAAACTCAAACATAAATTAAAGAGCTAATAAAATTTCCAAATAAGTACATCTGTTTGTATGGAAACTAAAGAGACTGATCAAAGAGCTAATCAACTCACGGATCCAGAATAAACTTTCCAAATTAATACACCGGTAGGTAGACTGCGATCTTCATACATTGATCAAACACGTAATTATTTAAAGAATAAACCTCCAACATTATCTGAATTGCATTTGAAGCTACATTAAAAGCAGAATCAATAATCACCAACAGAAACAGTGTAACAAAGTGGAATCCACCTCAAAATCAAGAAATCTATGTACTGGAAACTAAGGAGACTGATCAAAGAGCTAAGCAACTCACCAATCTTCTATCTCAAACTTTCCAAATTAATACACCTATAAGTAGACTCTGATCTTCATATATAGATCAAACACGCAATTACATAACGAATTAATCTCCCAGTTTTCAAAGTAATCGGTCACATTTGAAGCTACACAAAATACAGAACCATTAATCTCCAACAGAAATATAGTTTAAGAACAGTAATCAAGAAATCTTTCTGTATTGAAAATTAAGGAGATTCATCAAAGATCTAATCAATTCACCAATTAGCTCAAATTTTCCAAATTAGTACACATATGGGTAGTCTGCGATCATCATAAAGACATAAACAGATCAAATATGTGGTTATAAACGAATCAACCTCCAACATTTCGAAGTAATCATCCATCAATCAATCTAACCAATAATCTCTAACAGAAACAGAGTAACAAAGTATGATCTACAACAAAACAAGAAGAACACGATCTGTTGCTCACCTGATGAAAGACGAGATTCTTGCCAAGATCACCAGAAAGCTCTACAACTCTCTTAATGGCGATTTCAGAGGAGTTATCGAGATTATCGATGATAACGACCTTGAATCCTCCCGACAAAATCTGGATAACTGTGTGGCTTCCGATGTATCCTGCTCCGCCTGTAACTAATATGCTCTTCGCCATCGCAAGAACTGGAGATCTACGAAGGGTGGGTGGGCTGGTGGTGTTGGCCACTTATATAGGGCGAAGTTCACATGCGGCAACAATCTGAAATAAATATTCTTCAGTTTTGTTGAAAAATTGACACATGTCGAGTAATCCTTTGGTGTCAGATCTTATAATATTGTCAGACTGACTTTTGTGTGTCAACGCACCTATTAATGGAATTAAATATGACACCATAGTTTGTACTACTTCGTAGTGTACGTGGAGACAATTCGATTGAATTGAATTGGACTTCCAGTGTTTTCAAGCCCTAAATTTGCAGGTAAAACTCCTGGAGTCAACTCGGAGGTCCTCTACTCAACGATTCAACTCGAAAAATGTACCAAGTCGGATCAGAATCGTGAACCGAGCTATTTGTCATATACAACTCCATTGCATCGATCATGTTTTTTAATGTCACAGGGTGTTCAAATCAGAAACTTTTCTTCTTTTTTTTTCCCTATGGGCAGGAGAGAGAAAGGGGCGTTGGGAAGTTGGCCAAAAATAGTGTCCATTTATCCTTACTCTATATGCGTATATGGTAAGATTAGAGACAACATTGTAGACAAAGTTTTATCTTATATGATTAAAAAACTTCAGAACGAGCTGATTTTTGTGAGGATAATCGTTATGATGAGTAGATCATCCTCACAAAAACTCAATTCATTCCAAAACTTTTAACTCCATAAAAAATGATTACAAAGTAACGGTAAAAAATTGGGGATCCACAATTCTTCAACTTATAAATTAGGATTAGAAATTTCGAAATGGGTTGATTTTTTGTGAGGGTGATTTTCTCACTATAGAAATCATCATCACAAAAAATCAGGTCATTCTAAAACTTTTAGTCCATGATTCTTTTGACGCCCCTTCTGACATATGTTTACTGACGTGGCATGGGTTAGAATCATAGATTTTCTCGAGATACACAAATGTACATCACCATAAATACGTACAATTGTGTATTTCGAGAAAAAAATCTATGTTTTCTAGAATTCACCCGTGCATACAGCACGAGTATCCTTTCTCAAGTTAAAGGGGTAAAAGCGAAAAAAAAAAAGATTAAAGTAGGTGGTTGCAATTTTAACATCACCAATGAATATGACTCGAAATCAACATGAAATTAGTGTGTTTAGGGTATTCTTGAAAATTAATTTTTAAAATTAAATAAAGATGAAAATTAATAAAGTGGGTTAAAAGAATAAAAGAGGAAATATAGTAAAGTTATCGGGGTGAAGTGTAAAAAAAATAAAATGGGTCCTTCAAAACTATAACTTGATGGAAGGGTTAAGGATATAAAAGTGAAAAAACAAAATTGGAATAATCTAATTAAAGAATTTTGAAGTTAAAGAGGAAAAACAAGAAAATAAATTAAAAAGGGTAAAAGGGAAAATATAATAAAATTAGATGTGTGAAAATAAAGTTGAAAGAGAAAAAAAAATAATAATAAAATGGTTGAAGTGAGTCCCACACAAAGGTTTGTATCTCACAATTGTACCAACTCAGTTGTCTTTTATTTTTATTATTATTATTATTATTATTATTATTATATGGATCCCGTTCAGCAACAAACATTTTGGCAAAACATTTTTCAAAACATGGGTTAGAGGTTTTGGAATTGGCTGATTTTTGGTGAGGATGATCTCTACGGTGAGGAGATCATCATCACCAAAAATCAGCCAATTCCAAAACTTCTAGCCCCAGTTTACAAGTTGAAAAATCGTAGACCGTCCATTTTTTGTAAACCATTTTTGATGGGGTTAGAAGTTTTGGAATGGGCTGATTTTTGGTGATGATGATCTCCTCACCGTAGAGATCATCCTCACCAAAAATCAGCCCATTCCAAAACCTCTAACCCATGTTTGGAAAAATGTTTTGCCAAAATGTTTGTTGCTGAACATTTCCCTATATATATATATATGGAAGCGTCCGAAGGCCTTAAAGAGAGTCAAACATTTTTCAAAATAAGAATTACAAGTTATATAATGGGCTGATTTTTTGTGAGGATGATCTCTATGGTGAAGAGATCATCCTTACCAAAAATCAACTCATTTCAAAACTTCTAACCCTAATTTACAAGTTGAAGAATTGTGGACAGTTCGATTTTTGTAAATCACTTTTGATGGGGTTAGAAGTTTCAGAATAGGCTGATTTTTGGTGAGGATGATCTCCTTGTTATAGAAATCATCATCACAAACAATCAGCCCATTCTGAAACTTCTAACCCATACATTGAAAAATGTTTGACACAATGTTTGACTTTCTTTAGGCCTCCAAACAAAGATTAATATTTATTTAAAAATATTAAAAACTATTATCTAAATGTTTATAATATATTACAATTTGACTCGTACAAATCAACCTATACATAAGAATCAAATTGTTCGATCTATTGAAAAAGTCACGATTAATCATGATTTTTTTTTTATCTTCATTGACTTAATCAAGACTTTCATGAACTTTGCGATTAAAATGAAATATGATATCAATGCACGAGTAGAAGAATATGACCTAAATGAATATGATGGTGACTATTTTACTGATAAAACATAAGATAATTAGGATCAAAATGAGGATGACATTGATTTTGATATTATTGATTGGCAAATGAATCTTGATGCGGATTCATGTGGTGGGTGCATGGTGATTAATTATTGTAGTTTAATATGAGATTTGATAATATAATACGAGAACACCACTTTGTAGAAATAATTCCATAACCATAACCCTAGTTTGACTTTATTGAAATTTTCTATCGATGACTTATTCCCAAATCCCGCCCGATGACTATAAACCCCGACAAGGATTTGAGTTGATTTGATGTTTAGAGTACTAAAATTTAAAATTATGTATGACAATAAGTTAAAAATAAATATTCCTAGGTGACCGATAGCAAAGTAATACCATGCGAACTTTCATGGGGGAGGTGCACTTCATTTTGCACCCACAAATCATCTTTTCTCCCAAGATTCTGTGGCAATTTCAACTCTGATGGTATCCTCAAGTGATCATGTGACCTTTTTGCAACCATTTGATACCAACCTAAGCAATACACCACAAGCCCTTAGATGTTAATAGTGCAAAAAAAGTAGAACACTTTGGTCTCCTTGGGGCTGCAACCCACCAAGGGAACACCAAAATCTACATGGGCACCATGCAACCCACCCGAACAGATTGATTTGCATTTGGGAACGCATCTGCGCATTTGAAAAGCATTTCTCATTTCAAATTAGCATTTGGTATGAAATTTTAGAACAAGGGCGGAACCTGGATTTTGCTCTCATGGGGGCAACCAATAGAAGAAAAAAAAATTGTGGGGGCAATAGCAACGGATTTTCTTATCTGTCATTGTTTATGTTGCAATAACTCGTGTATCCTCATAGACTTCGAAAATTCTTGTGGGGCAAGTGCCACCAATCTAAATCCGCCTGTTGAGAAGTGCTTCCCACCAAACACACAAGCCAAAAAATGGGCACATTTCATCACAAGATTTTCGAATGATAATACTCTTGTTTTTCAATTAATGAATAAAATACACTCCATAAATAAGACCATTATTTTGCTAAGAAAACATCATCAAAGCTGAATTTGTAAACAATGAGTGATAAATGAGGGGATTGACTTGAACCAACACGGGCTTAGACCCATGGCTCAGTTGGTTGACATATTGAAGCTCAACTTTGAGGTCAGGGGTTTAAGTCCAGCTTACCCATCCAAGAAAAAAAAAACTTTGAACCAACATCATTTACATAAAAGGATTGGGACCGGCTCCTCTCTTTGTGATCTGAGGCAAGATGACTTGAAGATCGCTCGCTCAGATTGCCTGGTTACTTGTGCTCATTGCTTCAATGGAAGCCATAAGAGCAGTCCCTACCCACAACAGCTATGGTTTCTACATTTCAATAAAGCCCTCACCCTTGTCCATGAGTGTACACGATAAAAATTCCTTCCTAGCATATGATGCCAATTGATGATCATATTCTCTATCCATCTTCCATCAACTATCAATTAGAAATTTTTGGAGGATTGCCATCCAACGGGTCAAACCAATGCAATCTCCTGAGCATGGATCGAGATAGTGAGAGTGGATATGAATTCACACTACAATTAACAAATGATATGGCTTCAGACAGAATTGAATGGAGGAACAAAATTCATTCAACTGACTCCAAATTTTTGGAATATGGCTGTGATGATGATGACCAAGGCAATCTCCTAGGAGAAATTAATTAATACACTATTAAACATAGGGTCTTGTCAACGTGTGCCTTAGGGCACACGTCAAAATGTAATAAATACACTTTGGAAATTGGATTTTGTACTGAAAATGTCCTTAAAAAATATTTTTTTTTACAAAATACCCTCAGATGCTTATTCCCAAGGTGTATTTATTGCACTTTAACATGTGCCCTAACAAAACCCTAAAATATATCTATGGGAAAGATGCAATGCTAAACTTGGGCCAAGTACAATACCATGACATGTCTAGATCTGTTCGGTAGGCACAGGCTCAGAACTGAGAAGTCTTTCGACCTCATCATTCGCCTCAGCTTGCATCCTCCATCGCTACATAAATAGAAAAGCATTACAAAAACAAAATCAATGATTACTAATTAAAATAAGTTACATTGAGAGCTCAATGCACATATCAAGAAAATAACTTTTGTGAGCTCAATGCATGTATCAAGAAAGAACTTGACATAGTAAAGATTAAATAATGGATAGAAAATTTTAAAAAAAATGCTTGGGGTCAAAATTGTCATTCTGAAACTAAAGCTTTTCAGTTTGAGACTGTTTACTCGTTTAGTAATAGTTAAGTTCGTCATAATTAAGTGACCTTTCATTGGTGCTCTAGCCATGTCTGAGGCACCTAATCTCAGATCCAACCGGACTCAACAAGTTTTATAACAATAATTAAAAGTGGAGACCATGCCTGTTCAAGGTTCTCAAGCTCCATGATTTGTTCTATCTGTTTTGCAATATTTTCCTGCACATAACATTATGATTACTGAATTAAAAAGAAAAAAAAAACACGTGAAAAACTGTTTATGGATATGATTTTGTGGTACAGATCACATTGCTCAGTGCTTCAGCAGCAAGAACATCGGAATCCAATTCCACTTCAATTTCAATCATCGAAGAAATCTGATAAACCAATCACATCATTTCATCAACATAATGGACAAAGATACTGTATGAAGCAAGTGTTTTCTCTCCTTGATAACTTACTCTTGCATAGCTGTCGATCAATTCAATACGTGCCATGAGGGAACTTTCCAAACTTTCTCGTACCCTTTTGACTCTACATCTCCGAGCACTGGAGAGAAAAAAAAAAGTGGACCCTTAATTTGGTTGCCCCATCTTTGATGATGATTCCATTTGAAGATGAAAGTGAGATCAAGGAGCTTCTTAATTTTGAATAAGTTGGAAAGGATGGGACTTTGGTTGATAGTGAAGACAGCATCTTAACATGATGCCTAGCAAGGACTGGAAAGACTGTCGATGTAAATTTTTGGGTTATTGACATGAATTGAATGGAGACAGATAGGATAACCTAATCATGGCATTGAACGGTGAAGCAAGAAGCCAAGGTCTAAGAGAAAGCTATATCATCACTACCATAAAAAATGCAGGTAAAGGAGAAGATAGGATGGCAACGAGTTCAAAGATGAGTTTTCACCAGCCTGGTGAGAATCGATGTTGGATAGAAGCCATAACTCAGCCAAACAGAGATCCCACTAAAATGGCCTAAGTGTGAGATCCCTATTTCCAGATGAGTATGGTATGAGGTTCTTCATCAGGGATGTTGGATAGAAGCCATAACTGAGGTCCCACTAAAATGGTCTAAGTGTGAGATCCCTATTCTTAGATGAATACGGTGTGAGGTTCTACATCAAGGCCTGAGCCAATCTGTAGCCAAAGCCCATCACCTTCACCAGTCTCACTGAGCAAGTTTTGGCTAGAACTTTGCCCTCTTTACCTCTATGATATTTTACTTTACAAGGGAATGCAAACTAAATCCATTTAGAAAACTAAATCGATCTAGGAAACTCAATCCATACTTTTGAAGAATGATGATAAATTTGTGCACATCTTTTGGGTTTTCTAGTTGGTCGTGAGGATCCATAATGCTTGAAGCCCAGCCACATATCAACACTCTCTGCAGTGTTTCAGTACATGACTCTGTCAACTTCTCCTGTACTACTCTTTTGTGTTGGTAATGCGGGACACAATCCTAGAATCAATAAATCCTAGGTTGTCCAACATCAGTTGGTTACCTAACTCCTCCCATTTTTGTCTTTCAATCTCATAGGCCAGTTAACATTTGGTTTTTGTATTGGTTGGTTGTACTTTTTAGATTATGCTTTGAAAATTGAAAATTGAAAATTTATGCCAGAGCTTATATCTACCCACTGTGAATTTGAGCAAGGTTTGTGTTGTTCTCTTGAATCCCAGGTCAACAGTCCTGTCTGCATCAATCATCAGACAGCTATGATTTGTCCGGTTAATATGCTTTGGTACTATGGCCTACTGAAAGAGAAGGCTAATCAATTAAGTAGTCAATGATGAATAGACGAGCTATGTCTATGGCATAGCATGTGGAATATGTTCACTAAAAGTAGTTGATGAAAACTATGGTAAATGTGCATATCATAATTGTTGTGGCAAAATGACTGGTAAATGTATGACATAGCAGCCAGCATTTTGAACAAATTTAATATCAAGGAAATGTGTACCACAATAGAGTGAACAGCAGAAGGGATGCTATGCTTCATGACTTGCAAGAATCTCAGACCCCTTTCCCATGCTGGAATATCCATGCTGCGTTCGGCAGGAGGAGATCCTTAGAAAAGGTGAATATCCCAGGATCAACACCATACACATACATTTTACATCTGAAGACACGTAAGTGATAAAGAAAATTTTGAAAGGCAATGAATTAGAAGCAATATTATATATATATATATATATATATATATATATATATATCCAATATCTTGAAAAAATATCCCACTAAATGGCCTCACAAGTTTCGACACTGTCGATTCCATATCTGAACTAGCAGTTTAAACCACCAAAGGCCATCATATAGTTTGCTTAAAAGCTACCAGACTGAGCCTTTTAAAAGAACAAAGACATGTAAATGGCACCATCATAAAAATGATGGTCATCACACAGGTCAAGGTGTTATTTAAGACTAACATCATTCCACCTGCATTTAAAGGAACCTGTAAATTTTGTTAGATAGCTTTTAATGATTTAGAGTCATGCACACACTCGGCCAGTCATAAATGCCAAGATGCTCATAGGCATAGAGATCATGCATACAGGGAGTGCCCACACAATACACACACACACACACAAGCATACCTCTTCTACATCCTTTAGGTAGAGAGACGCCACAATAACTTGTAAATCTCTTGGTACTTTAATACCATCCCCAAAATATGTGTTAAACAATTGGCTAGAGCTACCCAACTCAATACAAATCAAATCCCATCTAAACAGAAGGTTCCACAAAAGTTATATGCTTAGGATACAGGGAAAAGAATGAAATCTCATCAATTAAAATAGTTGTTATGTGAGGATTATACCTGTTTGTTGATGTGGTCAACAAAAATTGTAAAGGAACCTTTGATGCATCAAAGTGCCACTGCATCAAACTCATCACATTACAGAGGTAAAGCAATAATACTGTACTAAGATTTGATGGGCCGCTAAAACATGATAACAGTATAGAGGTTAATTCCTATAACAATCCACAAAACACGAGAGCATAAAACCAAGAACACAGGTTAATCCCTGTTACAATCCACAATATACATGAAACCATGTGCAGCAACCATGCTAGCCTGCAACAGAACCAGAATTTATCTATGAGATGAATCATATATGATGAGTCTGATTTTATTCATATATCAATAAATTCATCAATGTATCAATGTAGCCTATAAACATATGAATTCATCAAATAATGAACCAGAAAGGGCTGAATATGAATCAATGTAACCTTACCCCACCTTCCAAAGGTATGAGTTAGAACAAATTCATCAAATAATGTCTCCTAAAAAACTATAAACATATCAGCAACCAAAAAAGAAAAGGCTTAAAACCATTTTAAACCCTCATTCTTAATTCACAATTTTCTTGTAGTATATATGTAAAGAATCTTCCTAGATGATTGAAGGACATGTCTAATGCAATATTCTTTACAAGGAATTTGAAATGCTTAACCTGCCATCAGAAATCCCAATATCTATAGAGTGAAAACAGAAACACTTGAGGCAAAAAGGTATTAGAAGACGAAAAGTAAGGATATAGTCGAACCATCTCTAAGCTATCCATGTGCAAACAGGCAGCATTTACCTGGATAAATAAATTAGTGTAGAGCCAAATTTGTACTCTCAAGGAGTTATCTTTACCCGGATTTAAAGATGGAAACTTGTGAGTAAAAAATATTTAATTGTGTGATTGTAAGAAAACATATTAGAACTTGACTGACAAGTACAAATAAATTATTTGAGTGCTTTAAATGATCAATTTAAAGAAATTTTCAAATGCTTGAACTCTACAATTCAAGAGGATATTGGTACTATGTAGTAGTGTATCACCCTTTTCCAAAGTGCAATTATCCCAAAAACTAAAAATATATAACACACAATGTACTAGTAGCTCATGGGATAATACATGCCTTGTGGAAGACAACTAAGAGACATGTACCATACGCTGTACTCTTCCTCCTTAAGGGTTATAGATGGATCAATCTTTCAGTAAAAAGGAAGGCTGACCATAGTGTTATTATTTGATATTCCAATGGTGTATTTGTTGCAGCTGAAGAGGGAAGCGAAATCCAGGCATTAAGTCATGGAGCTATTCTTGCAAAGATGAAGTGGGTAAGTTTTGAGGTTTTACCTAGTTATTTTGTCTAAGAAAAGCAATGTTACTGATCGTAGATCAGAATTTGAAGTAGTGTAACATCAGTTACAAGGGTATTGGTCAGATAAACCACCACCCTCTTCAATGGGTGTATGATAATTTATTGAGTGACTAAATTTTGCTAATTTTAGGTTCTCTTTTACATAAACGACCACCCCTCTTCAATGGGTGTATGTCTTTTATTCTTAAGTCGTTCTTCTCAAATGTTGCATATGGGTCACTAGAATTGTCATCCCAACAACAGAACTTAAATAATATCAAATTTTAATCTTCATTAATAAAATCATTAACAAAAATACCCATAGAATCACACTAAACAAAAAATGAATTGAAATCGTTGACTGAAAAATGACTGAAATATACATTGGAGGCATTTCCTTGTAAATACTAAAGGGGTGATTTAGCATATGCACAATTAGGAGAAGACAGAAAGAAAGAGCCAAGGACAATGAGTTTTTATGAGAGTGAGGAAGACATTATTCCAATACTCAAAGATAAAGGAGGATAAGTGCAGTGAGGGAAACCTTGAGTCTACTTGGTTGAATCGAAACTTAAACTCAATTTGAATCATAACTTAAACAAGTAAACCGAGGAATAACACCGAAATGAAGAAATTAGAAAAAAAAAAAAATGAAATCCCTACAACCAGTACATATAGGTCTGATTAAAGAGACATGAGAAAAAATCATAATACTATCAAATGGTCTAAACCCAAAATCAGTTTTATTGATATTGTGAAACAGAATAACTAAGTTCAAAAATAAGAGATTTGACATGGTAAAGGTAGAGTTAAACTGAGTTCATCACCTCCATGAAAGATTGTAAAAGTTCGTAGAAAATTGAAAAATAATATTTCCATTACCCTACAAATAAATTATGTTAGAAAGATGTGGGTGCAAATCTTCTAGAATAACATATTTCAATGCCCACAAATGACAGTCCTTTAAAACCCCTTAAGACCATATACTGGTTTCTTGCTCTACAAAGAAAGATGGTTGAAATTCACAAGGTACACATGGAATTGCTAATATTATTTCCCTTGGAAGAAGTCATTTAATTCATTTTTCTTATGATGTTTATAAGTCCAAAGGTTTCTATAACTCCCCAACATACTAAAAACAGAGTTTGAAGACTGATAAACAAGGTCTTGCATATGTTCTTGACAAGTACAATCATATCAAGATACTGCACAACAGAATGACGTAATGTACTGCACATTACCTTATGGTTGTTGACAGAATTAGTAGTTGACACTGCATTGATCTCTTCAAGTTGCTTTTGTAGCATCAGAGGTGAAGGAATTAATACACACCCACATGGATTTCAGCATCACCTCAATGTACAATATGCTGTTTATTGAAAATTGAGATAATCCATATTTGGATTGCCAGGTAAATTGTGTCGCTACCATTTACGAGTATTTCACCGACATTGATAGGGAGGTGATATGCCAGTGGATGGTAAAGGTCTGTAATCTGAATGGGCTCACATTCACAATTTTAAAATAATCCATCAGCCAAGTTAGCTTAGATGGGAAGTTAAAATGCTCAAGATGTGACGGAGCCAACTTTAATGAAGACTATGTAGATGGTAAAGACTACTTGGATGTTCGGTATTTACCTGTCGAATATTGAAGAAGTTCCCTAGCGACTTTGACATTTTCTCAGAATCAGTAGTGAAAAATCCATCATGCATCTAGTAGCTTATATTGCTCTTGTTACAGGCAGCACAACTCTGCGCAATTTCATTTTCGTGGTGAGAGAACACAAGGCCCATCCCTCCACCATGTATGTCAAAAGAGTTACCCAAATAAGAAGCACTTGATGTGCCATCCCGACCTTCCTCACCCCATGGACTCTCCCAAAATGGCTCACCCTCCTTTGCAGAGTGCATATACATTTTAAAAACACAAAATGGTTATTTTGTAGACTGTCATGGCCTTGTGTGTGGTGGTTTTGGGGTGTGTGTTGAGAGTTGCCTTCCTAGTCTGTGTTTTTATGAGGTAGGTATTCTTGACTCTTTTCTTTGTTTTTATTAATAGATCTTATATCCATTGTCAATAGCTGAAGAAAAAAATAAGCAGTTATTGTCCATGGACTCACTTTCCATATAGCAAAATCAGTAGGATTTCTCTTCCTCAAGTCAACCCTTTCACCTGGTCTATTATACTCCAATGTGAATCAAAAGACAGAAAAGATCGGAAACCAAATGTGCATTCTTTATTTATAGCCTGCAGGACACATCCATGCAGATATTCACGATAACACACAATAATACATAATAATAAATGAAATCCTTTTAGCAATTATCGACCATTTATAATCCTATAACACCATAACTTTAAGCTCCAAAGCATGATCTGCTTAATATTTTTCCCCCCATTGTAAATCGGCCCCTGTATACTAGTCAATTTCTCAAATAAGCATATGAAGATCAATTTAGTTAAGGTGCCCTATTAGAGAAGTCATGAACCACTAAACAAGGAAAATGCAACGTTATAATCAATGTTCAACACCATGAAAGATAAGTGATACAGGGTTGTCAAAAGTGTAAATGGTATATGATCATTTGCACAAATATAGAGAGAAGTTTACCGATTCACGCCCAGAATTTCTATCCAAGTAGGTTTAGTTACTGATATGTCTACTTCTCTTTCTTAAATGTGTGAGATTGTGTCCAACTATCTGTGGCATAACCCAAAGATCGTATACTACAGTATGATCCATGTGTCTTGGTTACTCATCATCCCTAGAATGCTAAAACTCACACTGAGCTCGACAATAATTAAAAATTGGTGAGGTCAACAACTTTTTTTTCTTAAAGTGTCGAAACTAGACAATAAAAATTGAACTCAAAAATAAAATTTGTCAAACTCAACATGGTAAAACCCACCCATTTTTTTTGTTTTCTCAAGTTTTTCCAACTAAAATGCATGGAAAGATCAACTTAAAACTTGACATAATGATTTTTGTAGATGATTTCAAACCAAAATAACCATCCTTGATAGAATTTCATGCAAAAAACAAACCAAAACAATTGAAAAACCCTGGCTTTATTTTGGTTATAAATCGTTGGAAAAAAAAAATACTTCTAAAAGTGCAAAATGAGAAGTATATCATTTTCATTCATCATTCATGATAAAAAAAATCGTTGGAAATGATTGGAATCGCTATTGGAAAACCCAATTATGAAGAAGATGAAAAAAGGATAATTTCGGTATTTCAAAAATATTATAACCTAAGATGAGGTTGAGGGACCATTAAGAAAAGAAAGTTTTACTAAATGGACTAATAAGAGAAGCCTAAAACTTAAGGACTAATTAGAAAGAAAACCTTCCGTTAGGATCATTAAGTAATTTTTCCTTCACTTTAAGATTCCACGGAATCTGGCTATGGCACTTAATTATGCATTTTGAACAAGAGTAATATTAAGCCAATCTGATGGTGACACGTTACTTTACCACTGGTTGGAAAATTACCTCCCACATATTTATATACTGAGAGCTTCAATTATCACACAAAATTTTACTTATAACACACCAATCTTGTATGTGGACAATGGTTTGATTCATTGGTGTGTTGTAAGTAAAAGTTAGTGTGCCAATAGAATATATATAATTATTTTAAACTATTAATGAAAACTTTAACACATTATTATTTGACTCATCAGAGTTGACTCGTGACTTGTTGACTTAATTTGACTGGACTGAGATTTGCATATGTAATCAACACTATAAAGTCCTTCCACTTGAAGTTAGAGGGAAGGAGATGTGGATCCAAATACCGCGTTAATTAAAATTTAAAAAAAAAAAAAACCAGCAAAATCATAAAAAAGAACACAAAGAATCAAGTACAGAACCAAAATATATTTAAAGAAAAATAGAAAAATCTCTACAAACCTTATGAAACAAATACAAAGAATCAACATCTTATTTTCTCCAAAATTTAAGAATTAAAATAGAAAACAGTATATTATAGTACATAAAGAATCAAACCATCAAAGTGATGGAAATTCGATGAGCAAAGGATCTTCTTCTTCTTCTTCTTCTTCAACAGCAACAGGCCACTCAACATCATCATCACAGATAATCTCTTTTAAAAAAGCCTCCATCTCTTCATCATCACCGCAATTTGGATCAACAATCCTCCTCAAGGATTCTTCCTCAAGCTTTTGTTTCTGATCAAGCCGATTCAATACGTTCTCTCTAAGTTCACTCAACTTTTTATCCAAAACCTCAAGTTTCTCCAGAGAATTAATCTCTTCAACCTGTATCTTTTCCCACCAAAACCTAGTCCTCTCTTCCTCCATCTTCCTCAGATTTAACTCCAAATCCCTAATTTGATCAAAAACTACCGATTGATCTTCTGATCTGTTGTGGTTAGAATCAGAATCAGAGACTGTTGAATTGGAATTGGAATTAGATCCTCCATTGTAGTAACGGTTGATAACGGAATCGACAGAAGAGTGACCGAAGCAGAAGGGTTTTCCAGCGGGTGAGAAGACGATAACGGCAATCTGTGCGTCAGAAAGACGGCAAAACTCAGCAGCTTTTCCGAAAAGCCCTTTTCTTCTCTTGGAGAAAGTTACCTGTAATTTGCTTTGGCTTTCAATCTTCTCTATTTCAATCTTTCTCTTTCCCATTATGTCCCACGATGCTTCAGATCGAAACTTTATTCAGTTTTGGAGAACAAAACTCAGTCAGTCAGTCAGGAAGGAAGAAGACGACGGTTATGGAGCTCGCACAAGTCGAGAAAATGGGTTTTACCGAGAGAGAGAGAGAGTTTATATGTATCTGATGCTCGTTGGAGAAGACGACGACGGTTATGGAGCTCACAGCCTCGCACAGCCGAAACCCTCCATTACCGTTTACTTCGACTGCTTCTGCGCGTTTTAGGTTTGAGGTTGAGAGAAAATAAAAGTTTTGCAAGTTAAGTTTTGTTATATAACAGGTATACACAGTCCCATATATATACATGTATTAAAGTTTTGTTGTAAAACATGAATATATAATATATATATTATATTAGAGCGGATATTATCGAATCGGATTTCGCAACATCCGAATTCATATTCGAAACTCATTCGAATATTAAAATAACATTCGAATCCGAATTCGATATTCGAAAATTCGGATAATATCCGATTTTTTGAATTCAAATTCGGATTTCGACTATCCATTGACACCCTAGCTGCATCTGCTCCTTCTGAAGAAATAAAAAATAAAAAAATAACCCAGAGTAGTGATAATATGGCTCGCGAGTGGTATACTCAATCAACTTCATGATATGACAAGTTCGTAGATCTGAAGGCCTTGGGATACATTTTGCACTTTCCCTCAAAAGTGTATCCCGAGGCATACATATCTACTGTTATCAAATTTTCCACGTCATGTAATCGATTGAGTATGCAAACTGGTGAGTCATATTATCAAGACTCAAAAAAAAAAAATTTGCTCACAAAATTTGGTTGATAGTGCTCACAGAATCTGTGATCGACCAATCACATGTGACCGCTTGTATCAATTAAAATTTCAATTTACGAAACTATCCTTGTTAGGCTTGACGTGGCACACACTTGACGCAAAACTCTCTCTGATCAAACATTTACGCGTTAACAGAAACAGAGTAACAAAGTTTGATCTACAACAAAACAAGAAGAACATGATCTGTTGCTCACCTGATGAAAGACGAGATTCTTGCCAAGATCACCAAAAAGCTCTACAACTCTCTTAATGGCGATTTCAGAGGAGTTATCGCGATTATCGATGATAACGACCAAGGGCGGAGTTAGGATTTAACTCATGTGAGGGCAATGTAAGAGTAGAAGTTTTTTTGTGAGGGAAACAAAGATTGTAATTTTTTTTGTGGGGGCAACATAACAATGGGAACTGTTTTGTGGGGGCAACTAAGAGTGTAAAATAAATTGGGAGAGCAATAGTTCATTATTCACCATTATTATCTATTATAATAGTTCATTACTCCAAAAGAAGGTTTGAAAATTCTTATTGGGGAAAGTGCCCCCATTGCCCCCACTCTAAATCCGTCCCTGATAACGACCTTGAATCCTCCCGACAAAATCTGGATAACTGTGTGGCTTCCAATGTATCCTACTCCGCCTATAACTAATATATTCTTCGCCATCGCAAGATCTGGAGATCTACGAAGGGAGGGTGGGTTGGTGGTGTTGGGCACCTATATAGGGCAAAGTTCACATGTGGTAACAATCTAAAATAAATATTCTTCCGTGTTGTTAGAAAATTGACACATGTCGAGTCATCCTTTGCTGTCGGATCTTAAGTCAACACACCAGTTAATGGAATTAAATATGACACCATAATTTGTAGTACTTGGTAGTATACGTGGAGACAACTCGATTGAATTGGACTTCCAGTGTTTTCAAACCCTAGATTTGTTTGGTAAAACTCCTAGAGAGGTCCTCTATTCAACGATTGAACTCGTAAATTCCTGAAAAATGTTTGGCACAATGTTTGACTTTCTTTAATGCCTCTGAATATATA
The DNA here is from genome assembly GCF_017979445.1 of Akebia trifoliata. Taxonomy (NCBI): domain Eukaryota; kingdom Viridiplantae; phylum Streptophyta; class Magnoliopsida; order Ranunculales; family Lardizabalaceae; genus Akebia; species Akebia trifoliata. Next base: position 36,248 of record NW_028237041.1, read on the forward strand.
TATAGGGCCCCGTTCAGCACCAAACATTTTGGCCAACATTTTAGCCAATCATTTTTATCTTACATGGGTTAGAAGTTTTGGAATGGGCTGATTTGTTGTGAGGATGATCTCTATGGTGAGGAGATCATCCTCACCAAAAATCAGCCCATTCCAAAACTTCTACTCCCATGTTTACAAGTTGAAAAATCGTAGACCGTCCATTTTTTGTAAATCATTTTTGATGGGGTTAGAAGTTATGGAATGTGTTGATTTTTGGTGATGATGATCTCCTCACCGTAGAGATCATCCTCACCAAAACTCAGCCCATTCCAAAACTTCTAACCAATGTTTTGCAAAAATGTTCGGTGCTGAACATTTCCCACATATATATAGATATATATATATATATATATATAATATTTTCGTGAAAAAACAAATCAAGATTAATATTTATTTAAAAATATTAAAAATTATTATCTAAATGTTTATGATATATTACAATTTGACTCATACAAATCAACCTATGCATAAGAATCAAATTGCTCGATTGAAAAAGTCACGATTAATCATATATATATATATATATATATATATATATATAATATATATATATATATATTTTTTTTTTTTTTTTTTACCTTCATTGACTTAATCAAGACTTTCACAAACTTTGCGATTAAACTGAAATATGATATCAATGCACGAGTAGAAGAATATGACCTAAATGAATTTATGGTGAATATTTTATGATAAAACATAAGATAATTAGGATCAAAATGAGGAAGATATTGATTGGCTAATGAATCTTGATGGGGATTCATGTGGGGGGTGCATGGATGATATAAATATAGGATTTGGTGATTAATTATTGTAGATTAATATGAGTTTTGATGATATAATACGAGAACACCACTTTGTAGAAATAATTACACAACCACAACCCTAGTTTGATTTTATTGAAATTTTCTGTCAATGACTTATTCCCAAATCCTGCCTGGGAACGCATCTGCACATTTGAAGAGCATTTCTCATTTCAAATTAGCATTTGGTACCAAATTTTAGAACTCGGGTGGAGCCTGGATTTAGCTCTCGTGGGGGCAACCAATAGAAGAAGAAAAAAAAATTGTGGGGGCAATAGCAACGGATTTTCTTACCTGTCGTTGTTTATGTTGCAATAACTCGGGTATCCTCATAGACTTCGAAAATTCTTGTGGGGGGCAAGTGCCCCCAATCTAAATCCGCCTGTTGAGAAGCGCTTCCCACCAAACACATAAGCCAGAAAATGGGCACATTTCATCACAAGATTTCCGAATGATAATACTCTTGTTTTTTCAATTAATGAATAAAATACCCTCCATAAATAAGATCATTATTTTGCTTAGAAAACATCATCAAAGCTGAATTTGTAAACAATGAGTGATACATGAGGGGATTGACTTGAACCAACACGGGCTTAGACCCATGGCTCAGTTGGTTGACATATTGAAGCTCAACTTTGAGGTCAGGGGTTTAAGTCCAGCTTACCCATCAAAAAAAAAAAAAAAAACTTGAACCAACATCATTTACATAAAAGGATTGGGACCGGCACCTCTCTTTGTGATCTGAGGCAAGATGACTTGAACATCACTCGCTAAGATTGCCCGGTCACTTGTGTCCAATGCTTCAATGGAAGCCATCAGAGCAGTCCCAACCCACAACAGCAATGGTGTCTACATTTCAATAAAGCCCTCACCCTTGTCCATGAGTGTACACGATAAAAATTCCTTCCTAGCGTATGATGCCCATTGATGATCATATTCTCTATCCATCTTCCATCAACTATCAATTAGAAATTTTTGGAGGATTGCCATCCAACAGGTCAAACCAATGCAATCTCCTGAGCATAGATCGAGATAGTGAGAGTAGATATGAATTCACACTACAATTAACAAATGACATGGCTTCAGACAGAATTGAATGGAGGAACAAAATTCATTCAACTGACTCCAAATTTTTGGCATAGAGCTGTGATGATGATGACCAAGGCAATCTCTTAGGAGAAATTAATTAATACACTATTAATCATAGGGTCTTGTTAACGGCACACGTTAAAATGCAATAAATACACTTTGGAAATTGGATTTTGTACTGAAAATGTCCTTAAAAAATATTTTTTTACCAAAATACCCTCAGATGCTTATTCCCAAGGTGTATTTATTGCACTTTAACGTGTGCCCTAAAAAAACCCTTAAATATATCTGTGGGAAAGATGCAATGATAAAACTTGGGCCAAGTACAATACCATGACATGCCTAGATCTGTTCGGTAGGCACAGGCTCAGAACTGAGAAGTCTTTCGACCTCATCATTCGCCTCAGCTTGCATCCTCCATCGCTACATAAATAGAAAAGCATTACAAAAACAAAATCAATGATTACTAATTAAAATAAGTTACATTGAGAGCTCAATGCACATATCAAGAAAATAACTTTTGTGAGCTCAATGCATGCATCAAGAAAGAACTTGACATAGTAAAGCTTAAATAACAGATAGAAATTTTTTTTTTTTAAATGCTTGGGGTCAAAATTGTCATTCTGAAGCTCAAGTTTTTCAGTTTGAGACTGTTTACTTGTTTAGTAATAGTTAAGTTCGTCATAATTAAGTGACCTTTCATTGGTGCTCTAGCCATGTCCGAGGCACCTAATCTCAGATCCGACCGGACTCAACGAGTTTTATAACAATAATTAAAAGTGGAGACCATGCCTGTTCAAGGTTCTCAAGCTCCATGATTTGTTCTATCTGTTTTGCAATATTTTCCTGCACATAACATTATGATTACTGAATTAGAAAGGAAAAAAAAAAAACACATGAAAAACTGTTTATGGATATGATTTTCTGGTACAGACCACATTGCTCAGTGCTTCGGCAGCAAGAACATCGGAATCCAATTCCACTTCAATTTCAATCATCGAAGAAATCTGACAAACCAATGGCACCATTTCATCAACATAATGGAAAAAGATACTGTATGAAACAAGTGTTTTCTCTCCTTGAAAACTTACTCTTGCATAGCTGTCGATCAATTCAATACGTGCCATGAGGGAACTTTCCAAACTTTCACGAACCCTTTTGACTCTACTTCTCCGAGCACTGGAGAGAAAAAAAAAAGTGGACCCTTAATAAGGAGACTTCCACAAAGAGACCTTAAGAACCAATCCATTTTATGTTACGAGTATAATTTGATTAAGTAATAATGGTTCAAAATCTAATCAACCACAATGACGTCAAAACAAAGTACAAGATACGTTCAGATGATTTCACCGATAAGAAGGTTCTCCCACAGCTAAAATTTTGTTCTCCAGTTGGCACATTCGAGCCAACATCCAGACCTGTACAAAGTATATATCAAACTTTACTCTGGAATCTCATGGCCATTTAGGTAAATCTCACTAAATATAGCCATATATTTATTCTATAGCTTACAATTTCAAGATTTCCAACACAATTAAAATGACACATGCTTTAACCATCCCATTTATCGCACACGTGTGATGATTAGAAAAATTACAGAAAATGAACCTGTTTTTCGAGGCACATCCCACACACAAGAACCACCAGACAAAGGGAGGATGGGAAAAGTTACAAGGCTAAATAGTCAACTCATTCTCAACTGATTTTCAAGGGTCCGTGTGTACAATTCCACATAGCTCAGTGACATCCAGGTCCCCACATAATTTTAAGTGCATCAACTAAATTTTCCTTGGAAAGTTTTAGATCAACTTTGAAAAAGATATTTGATAGACTGCACATAATAAGGATTCTATGAAAATATACCTCTTCTTCTGCAGCTTTTCTTAGGTCTTTAATACGGGTTTGAAGCAGATCATACTGAGATAAAAGTTGCTGCTTGATAGCTACCACATCCACCATCCTTTGAGGAAGCTGAACCCATGATGAAAAAATTAAAATAGAATATGAATATTCACTTTATTGTGGCTAGCTCCATGTGAACTTCAACCAGGATATAAAATCAAAATTGGAAATTTCGGAAAAGATATCCTTGAAGTTTCCATAGATTTCCATGAAAACCCTAAAAAAAAACTACATTAGAAAATGAGTCGAGTGATTTCACCAATTTAACCATGGAAGTTGATCTCGTCAATCAGAAAAATAAAATAAAATAACACCATGGTAAATATATTTAACCAGTTTTCTGACTTATGATTGAAGTTAAAAGCAATGGATTAGATGGTGAGACAGCAAAATCTATTTATTACCCTTTATATTACTTTGTGATGTGGGACGCAAATCAACCCAACAGTCATGAGTTTCAATGGAAATTTTATAATTATTTAAGTTACAGCTTGTACGGATCTAGATTTTCTTTTTTTCACTTATATTTTATGGGGATTAGTTTTAGATTAGTTATTTTATTTTTAGTTTCATGTCTAGGTCGCTAGGAATAGTAATTCAATGCTAGAGAAGAGATCAGAACTCAACATACACGGTTTAGCTGTGGCAACACTACACTGTTTAAGGTAGTCCCAAGAGCAACAGATGCAATAGCGGCGATGGAAATAAACTGGGGCAAGCTGGGATCAATAATCCCTGAGGCAGCATCTCCAGTAGCCAGCACAGCAAGAATAGGAAAGAGGACGGAGGGGTTACGTAAGGACATTCTTTCATTCTTTACAGGTGCTCTTAATAACTGGGATTCCCGGCCATCGGTATGGTTAGTCAGACACATGGGCTCTCCTGGATTGAACCCAGGAGCTTTTGAATTAAAACGAAACGGCCCCACTTCACGATAGACATTTGATGGAGCTGCTAGAGAAATGGTTACTCTCTCACCTTCTCGTGCAGGAAGTTCAACTGTTTTAGTAGCAAACCTGTATGTACGAGCAGTTCCAGTTGGACTTTGGACCTGAAAAAAATAATATCGTAAAGGATTGATGACCAAAGATAAATATCAGATTTATCAAAAAAAACTCAAGAATAATGTCTAGAGTTCAAAGAACTATTAGATCAAGTAAATTCTGATGTCCAATCCTGTATAATAGGGAAATTTATCCAAACCAAAGACCTAGATTCTTAAATGGATTAGATACCAACAATTTAAAGGCAAATTAGGAATATAGAACAACCAAAAACATAAATTGATTAACAATTAGGAACACGGCTAAGTCCAAGTTCTTGATACCAAGCCAGAGCCCATGATCAAGACTCCAGGCCTGCTCCTTCTCAATGGCCATGGACATCTTCAATGTCTCTTTTTCTTAATGGGAAAGCACTCTTTAAAAGAACTTCACCCTCCTGTTTTGTACAGTTTTTGAGTTATTGTAAAAGGCAAACAAAGGCCATTTGAACAGGCTCATGCCAGACATTTGAAGAATTAATGTCGAAAAGAAGCTTATGCTCCCATTTTGTGTTGGATCCCAACATGGGGTCAGTAACCTTGAGATGAAAGTCTATTTGGAGAGTGGAGATCACCACCAATCATTGACAAGTAGAGAGATAGGTAAAACAACATTGTATTCATCTTTAATGGCGAACCAATCTACATCGAATAGATAATTGGAGTTGGTTGCCCCATCTTTGATGATGATTCCATTTGAAGATGAAAGTGAGATCAAGGAGCTTCTTAATTTTGAATAAGTTAGAAAGGATGGGACTTTGGTTGATAATGAAGATGGTGTCTTAACATGATGCCTAGCAAGGATTGGAAAGACTGTCGATGTAAATTTTTGTTATTGGCATGAATTAAATGGAGACAGATAGGATAACCTAATCATGGCATTGAACGGTGAAGCAAGAAGCCAAGGTCTAAGAGAAAGCTATATCATCACTACCATAAAAAATGCAGGCAAAGGAGAAGATAGGATGGCAACGAGTTCAAAGATGAGTTTTCACCAACCTGGTGAGAATCGATGTTGGATAGAAGCCATAACTCAGCCAAACTGAGATCCCACTAAAATGGCCTAAGTGTGAGATCCCTATTTCCAGATGAGTACGGTATGAGGTTCTTCATCAGGGATGTTGGATAGAAGCCATAACTGAGGTCCCACTAAAATGGTTTAAGTGTGAGATCCCTATTCTCAGATGAATACAGTGTGAGGTTCTACATCAAGGCCTGAGCCAATCTGTAGCCAAGGCCCATCGCCTTCACCAGTCGCACTGAGCAAGTTTTGGCTAGAACTTTGCCCTCTTTACCTCTATGATATTTTATTTTACAAGGGAATGCAAACTAAATCCATTTAGAAAACTAAATCCATCTAGGAAACTCAATCCATACTTTTGAAGAATGATGATAAATTTGTGCACATCTTTTGGGTTTTCGAGTTGGTCGTGAGGATCCATAATGCTTGAAGCCCAGCCACATATCAACGCTCTCTGCAGTGTTTCAGTACATGACTCTGTCAACTTCTCCTGTACTACTCTTTTGTGTTGGTAATTGGGACACAATCCTAGAATCAATAAATCCTAGGTTGTCCAACATCAGTTGGGTACCTAACTCCTCCCATTTTTGTTTTTTAATCTCATGCATGTGGAATATGTTCACTAAAAGTAGTTGATGCATACTATGGTAAATGTGCATATCATAATTGTTGTGGCAAAATGACTGGTAAATGTATGACATAGCAGCCAACATTTTGAACAAATTTAATATCAAGGAAATGCGTACCACAATAGAGTGAACAGCAGCAGGGATGCTCTGCTTCATGACTTGCAAGAATCTCAGACCCCTTTCCCATGCTGGAATATCCATGCTGCGTTCGGCAGGAGGAGATCCTTAGAAAAGGTGAATATCCCAGGATCAACACCATACACATACATTTTACGTCTGAAGACACGTAAGTGATAAAGAAAATTTTAAAAGGACAATGAATCAGAAGCAATGAAAAAAATCCAATATCTTGAAAAATATCCCAACACGTAAGTGATAAAGAAAATTTTGAAAGGCAATGAATTAGAAGCAAAATATATATATATCCAATATCTTGAAAAAATATCCCACTAAATGGCCTCACAAGTTTCGACACTGTGGATTCCATATCTGAACTAGCAGTTTAAACCACCAAAGGCCATCATATAGTTTGCTTAAAAGCTACCAAACTGAGCCTTTTAAAAGAACAATGACATGTAAATTGCACCATCATAAAAATGATCAAACCCTATCAGGCGAAAAAAGATTTTCTAAGTAAACTAACAGTAATGAATTACTTCAATAGAGGGCTATACAGGTGGCATGGTGATAACACTTTCATTGATAAAGTACATAACACAACTCCATCAGGATAAAATTTATAATATGATAAATCACTTAACCAAAGTGAGATAACAACAAAAATGTAAATCTATGGTAGATGGCAGACCTGATTTCTTCTGACTCGATACTAACTATATCCCCAGAAACAAGCTCATACTGGTAGCGACACTTGGAACAGGATGCAATCTGCAGGAATGGATGCATTAATAAGTCAATAACAAGTACAGGGAGTAAACTATGTGAAGTTTTAACCAAGAAGTACTTTCAATTAACCCCCCACCCCCAAGAAAATTAAAAAAGCTAGAAGTACTTTTAAAGCTAACGCGTTATTGGAAATTGCGTCAAAAGCTAAGTGGGACTACAAGCACTTGACAGTAATGATGGGACTCAGCCAGGAGAACCAGCAGCTGCATCAAAGATTACATAGACCTCAGTTTGAGAAACTCCAGCCTACATATTGCAAAACCTATCAAATTAATAGGCAAATTCTTGCCTTGGTAAAAACTCACCAGATAATTCGGTGAAAATACCAAAGAGAATAAAAAAATAAAAATAAAAAGAGAGATTTACCCGGCAGCCTATCAGTTGCAATTTTATTACAAAACTTCCTTCCTTTATCAAGTTTGTTACCGAACAAAACTTACTTTATGAATCAGGCTAACATGAATATCTTAGTAAGATTTCAAATCTTACTACGTGTTGTTGGGCCCACATGGATTATCAAATTGGCAGTCCAACTCTACAGCTTTCTAGATTTCATGGAAAAACTCGGATTAAAGAAAAAAATTCAAAAAAATATTCCTTTTGAGCTTGACCAAAGGTGTTGAAAATGAATGGCTACCGAACTCCCAAATTTAAAACTAAAATTCAACTATGAAAATCAACTTTTCTTCGAATTTTTTTTTAAAAGTTCTTAGAATTTTGTCCTTTATAACCATGTGTGATCAGATCACGTTTTTCAATGCCACAAATTGATGTGGTTAGGATCCACTACAATGTATGTCAAGTAACAAATTAACCACATCAAGTTGAACTGTATGACGTGGATCCCCACTTCAAGGTCTGCTGGGTAACAAACTTGATAAAGTAAGATTTGGTGGGTAACAAACTTCATAAAGTAAGGTTCCCTTGGAGTTGTCAGAACTCCAAGGGATTTTTTGTAATAAAAATGCAACAGTTTGTTATCCACTACAATAAGTTACTCAAGTATGACAGTTCTAAAATGTGTGAAACTCTAAATCAAATCGTCAACAATCATGATAGAAACAATTGATAGGAAGCCAGGAACCAATATTATCAGGTTTTATTAGCCAACAATGGATTAACACACTTTCTATCTTGTAGGGAAAAAATCCACTAGAGCATATGATCAAAGATTCCATAAAATGTGTGAAACTATAAATCAAATAGTCAACAACCATGATAGAAATAATTTCCAGGAAGCCAGGAACCAATATTATGAGGTTTTATCAGCCGACAGTGGATTAGTACACTTTCTTGTAGGCCAAAATGTTCTAAAGCATATGACCCTAAGATTAATTTATTACATTACTTGGATGGCAACGAAAAGATGGAAGACAGTCTACAAAGAGAAAAAAATGCAAAGACCAATTAAAAGAATGAAATTTAATAAATGCATACTTGGATGCCATGTTGGGGTTGTGCAACAGCAATGGCTATCATACAACTTGGACACCTCACAACCTTCCCAAAGGGAACCTGCAATACCATGCAGAGCATCACGTTCACAGCAGTAGCATGACAGCAAGTAAATTTCTATGATGAAAATGATTTCGGACAAGCAAAAAAAGAAGACAATGCAACTAAAATACATTAATCTCGTCGTACCCAACTTTATACAGGATTTTTATTTTTATTTTGACAAATTAAAAGTACGGATACAAATATAGGAAAGAAGCTACCGAGGGAGAGCCTCACTAAAGAAAGAAAGCAAAACTATACCCACACTTCTCTGAATAAGGATGATCCAAACCTAACATCCTGAACTCAAAAGAATGGATATCCAAAAATAAAGCATTTCTTTAAATTTCAGAATCTTATTCTCATTCTGAATTTCTTGGGCTTCACAACTTCTACTTTTTTCCATCATTTCCTAACTGGTCCATAAAATAGAAACTCCACACTAACCTCCCCTTAGACTGAAGGCCTTAGAGTTTCAACACAAAAGAAGTTCGTGAAATATTTTAAGCATAATCCAACACATACCATAGGCGGTGAAAAAACAGCACCACTACTCCAATATGTAGTTACAATACGCTAGCAGATAGTGAACTGATTTCTCACTTTCAGTATATAGAGGACACATCTATTTGACAGAATCTTCCTCTTACTAATAAAGCACTCCACCTTTCGAATTTTGTTTGAGATGCTAAACAAGTGAAGAACTTCCCCTTTGATGGAACTTGCAACTTCCATATGAGCCTAAATAAGAATGAGAATTATTTACCTTGTCCCAACAATCATTAATATTACTCCTTAGCCCCAACTTAAGTACATTATATCCCTCTCAACAATTGTTAACAAAAGCACACTAATATCCATGGTTTCAAAACTCGTCCAAGACTGAGACGTATCGCCCGAGTCATCTCAGTATTAGGCATGGACAAGACGGACGGACAAGTCAATGTATCGGACGAGATTTAAAACCCCACGTTCATTTTATCATTATTTTTTAACGAGACGTCTCAAACGTTTGGAAAACTCATCCGAGATGACTCGGTATCAGGCATGGACGAGACGAGACACGAAACTGAGTTTTAAAACCATGCTAATATTAGACATCTTGAAGACAACGGGAAATTTAACCACATTCCCACTCCCTACCTTGAAATGAATGGCTATGATAAAAGTGTCATGGACCTAGGAAACGTCTTTCAAATCCCACATCTATAAGAGGGAGACACTAAGTTGTCCCACCAAATATCTTTGCTTCCAAACTTACTAACTATTATTCTTTTCCACAAGCAATCTCTTCTACAATCCAAATCTCACAATCATTTCCCTTGAAGGCTAGATTTTCTCCTTGGGATGTCTAATCCCCAGACCTTCCTTCTTTTTTTGTTTGCAAATAATCTCCACTATTATACAAGATTGTCAATCATGAGTTGGTGGACAGAAGTATTGGGATGGAATTGGCAGAAAAGTTAGTTATTCGACTCTTGGAAAGAATCTAATAGAGAAAATAGATATGGCTTGAAGAGGTATTTACCTAGGGGTGGTTAAGATGAATTTTCTTGGCAAGCCCACTTTTAATTATGTCCAGAGAGAATGGATCTTATTGATCACTGAATCTCTACTCAAGAGAATCCTCCAAGATAGGATCTCTTGACACATTACTTAAGAATATCCTTCAAGTAGCCTGACTGATACTATGAAAGAAAAAAAGAAATATTTTTTAAATGCTTTCTCAACTCCAATAGTTGGAGAGAGTAGTATTTATATGTTTTATTCAACAAAACAATTGTTGTATCAAAACATAATATGTCAAAGATCGTATCTTAGAAAATATTCTAAGGAAATAAGTCAAGAGATCTTATCTTGAAGGATTCTCTTAGGTAGGAATTCAATAACACTCAATAATTACAATTGTTGTATAAAAAACGGAATAAGTCAATGATGTTATCTTAGAAGATATTCTAAAATAATAAGCCAATGATCCAATCTTAGAAGATATTTTAAAATAATGAGTCAAGAGATCTTATCTTGGAGGATTCTCTTGGGTAAGGATTCAGTGATCGTCTATCTACCCTCTCAAGTTAGGCAGTCTTTCAAGGACGGTGAACTTGTTCTAAAGAATAGAAAACAGTGAGGAAGTGCGACACTTGGTAAATATATTCACAATTTGATCTATAGATGAGATTAACTAAACATTAAAAGCCCGACTTGCAACTTTTTCCCGCACAAAGTGTTAATCAATTTCAATATGCTTGGTACATGCATAAAAAACTGGATTAGTTATTACGTAAGTGGCTCCAAGATTGCCATAGCATAGAATAGGCAAGGAGAGACATCCGAAATACAGAGTTCACATAGAAGAGGATGATTACCACTTTGTGTGGGAACTAGAGACGGTTTTTTGCTTGCGGACACTCCAAGAGATGAGATTTGGGCCGAGGTAAATGTAAAAGTCACTAGTAGATCGACGATCATCTAGGCAATCAGCTCAATCAACATTAAAAAGAACACCCAAGATAAAGGCGCTTGAAGGGCAAAGTTGAAGGCTATAGTTAGTTGTATGTTTCAGGTAGCGCAAGATGCATTTAACCGCATTCCAATTATCATCAGAGGGAGTCTACATAAATTGGCATACCTTATTGAAAGAGAAGGTAATGTCAGGACGTGCAAGAATAAGGTACCACAACGCGCCAACAACACTTCAATATAGTGTGGGATTAAAGAATTGAGAGCTAATGAATTTGGAAAGTTTCGCTTAACTACACATGGAAGTATGGATAGGTTTGGCACCATCCATTTCAGTACATTGGAGCAATTCAATTATGTACTTCAGCTGAGACAGGAACAAACCCATGAAACTTCGGTGAGTCCCAATAACCAAAAACTAATTTAAGTGGCCAAGATCCTTGATGACAAAGGTGGATTGGAGTTGATTGATGAGATCCCGAATGCATTCATTGGTAGAACCTGTGATGATATCATCGACATACACGAGCATATAAATGGTAAAGAGGGGTGTACGCTTGATGAATAAAGAGCTATCTACCTTGGAATCAATAAAATTGACATGTCAAAGGAATGAATTGAGTGGATGATACCAAACCCTTGGTACTTGTTTAAGACCATAGAGTGACTTGTGTAGTTGGCAAACATGAGTAGGTACTTAAAGAATTAATAAACCTAAGAAGTTGATTCATATACACCTCATTAAGAATACCATGAAGGAAGGTATTCTAAACATCCAATTGATAAAGCAACCAACCTTCGGATAAGTCAATACTTAAAGTCGTTCGGATAGTGTAGGACTAAACAACTGGACTGAAGATTTCACAATAGTTGATGCCTTTTTGCTGATAAAATTCCTTGACCACAAAAGGAGCTTTGTATCGACCGATAGACCCATCAACTTTTTGTTTCAACAAGAAAACCCATTTGCAGCCAGCTATATTCATTCTTGAGTTAGATGGTACAAAGCTCTAGGCAAGGTTTAAAATATTGTTTCGTCTCGATGTTTTGGATTTCTAAAATATTGAAACGAAATTGAAACATTTCCAAAACATTCGAAACATTTAAATAGGTCTTTCAGATACCCAAGTCAAGGGACTTGTATCAGTTTGAAAATATTGAGATTTTCTCGAATATTACCTAAACATTGAGGGGGTTGTTTAAATTCGTGAGTCTTTGGGCAAGTTATGTCTTGTAAACACGTTTCTATAGGCTATATTGTATCGGAAAAAAAAATAATGGAGCGAAGAAGAAGAAGCAACCGACCTTGAACTCCGACGATGACGGTTTAGTAATCAAGTTTATTTCTCTCAAATCTGGATTTTTATCTCAGATCTAGGTCTTCTCTCTCTCTCTCAAATCTATCTCTCAAATATGGATGTCTCTCTCTCTCTCAAATCTAGATTTTTATCTTAGATCTAGATCTTTTGAATCTATCTCTCTCAGATATGCATTTCTCATACTCCCTTTCTTCTAGATCTCTTTGATATACGAGAGAAAACGAAAATTTTGAGCCTAAAAATCAATTTTCTGTTGATAATTTCGATTTCACATGTGTTTCGTTTCACAAAGTTGAAAAATCGAAACGTTTCAGCCGATACAAGCTTAAACGAAGCAATATGTTAAACCATGGCTCCAGATACCATTGTGTAGGAGCGCATTAATCTCAGTATCCATAGCAAGCCACCAATTGGGATCAAGATTAGCTTGAGAAAAACATGTGGGTCCATCAAAAACATCATCGGGTGGAGGATGTTTAGCGGCAGTGAATGTTTTGGGCTTGAAGAACCCAATTTTGCCTCTGTTAAGCTTAGGGTAAGTAGTGTGTACCCGAGCACAAGGTCGTGACGATAATGGTGCCTCAAAGGGAACTGGTGAAGGATCGAAAGAAGGCATAACTGGTAGTGGGGATGGAGGATTAAGAGGGGACAAGGGCTAATATCAATGTGGCTCGATGTTGCATGAAGAGGGCCCACAATGGATGGCCAATCATGAGAGTTTTGTGGCAATAAAGTACAAGACGATAGCAAGGACAGTGATGGGGTAGAGATGGGTAAGGAAGTATGTTGTACCGATGTCTGTAAGTCATTCTTCAAGGCGGCAAGTGGGAAAGACCCTTCATCAAAGACAACATGACGAGATATGTATAAACGATTAGTAGGCAAGTGAAGGCAATGATAGCCTTTATGGGAGGAACTAAATCCAAGGAAGACAGATGGAAGGGAAAGAGACTCAAGCTTGTTAGCATTGTAGGGGTGAAGGTACGGATAGTATGTGCACCCAAAGAAGCGAAGGGTAATGTAGTCAAGTTTGTTTTAAAACAAAACCTCAAGAGGAGTTTTGTTATGAATAATTAGATAAGGAAGGCAATTCACCAAGTAGCAAGTGGTTTGAAAAACATAGGCCCAATAGGAAAAGACAGCAGAAGCAGTAGCCATAGGAGTAAGACCTGTCTGGACAATGTATCTTGACAACGTTCTGCTAAGCATTTTGTTGAGAAGTATGAGGGCATGAAAATCAATGCGCAATGCCATGGGTGACTAAAAAGGTCTTGAATTTTCAGAATTCCCCTCCATTGTTAGACTAGAAAACTTTTATCTTTCGATCAAGTAAATTTTCGATTTTAGTTTAAAGCGAGATTAATACCGTTAAAACATCAGATTTATGAGATAAAGGAAAGATCCAAACATATCCGCTAGAGGCATCCATAAAAAGCAAATAATATCGAAAAACCATCATGAGAAATAAAAAGTGCAGGACCCCAAATGTTGGAAACAATTAATTCTAATGGATATTCATAAAAAGTGGAACTGGAAAGAAATAAAAGTTTGTGACTCTTGCTAAGATGACAAGAAGTGCAAAAATTAGACCATTTTGTGCAAATTGGAAGAGAATGAGATGCCACTATAGTCGTAATAGTCTTCATCATAGGATGTCTGAGGCGTTGGTGCGACATGTCTAGTGAAATACGTTCACTGATGAGAGCATGAGAAGGGCTATGAGAGGGTGGAGAATCTTAACGGTGTCCTAAAGAGTAGGGACACCCTTATTCGGCCCTTGAAGAACTACTTTCCCCGTGCATCGGTCCTTGACAACAAAAAAGATGAGTGAAATTATATTAAAAAAACATTATTATCCAAGGGAAATTTAGAAATAGACAATAGTTTTGTAGATATATTGGGAACATGAAGAATCTTACCAAAATGAGAAATGGAGAGGTTGGAGACATTACCAAATGGGTATGAAGGGAACACAAATAAGAGGTAACATGATTGGTGGCACCATTGTCGAAGTACCAATTGATGTCATTTGAAGCAGGTTGGGCAGCAACATTTGGGAAGAAGTTAGAAATTGACAACCCTGATTAACAGGTTCTTGTAGTGTGGTTCTTTCGACTACATAATTGGCAAGAACCTTTCTATAGAAAAGTTGGATGGGGACATTGTCCTTGATGAATCCATGTGCAGTCAAGTGGAACTCTCCAAGCTTACTGACTCTAAGTTCTCTAATCTAAAACAATATCGAAGTGGTGTCAGTGTGTTGCAGTACCACACTCTCATGTGCCCTGACATTACCTTTTCTGTCAATAAGGTATATCAATTCTTGTAGAGACTCTCTCTGATGATCATTGGAATACGATTAAACGCATCTTACACTACCTCAAACATACAACAATGATTTTTAAATTCGCCCTTCAAGCACATTTACCTTGAGTAATTATTTTTATGCTGATTGGGTTGGTTGCCTTGATGATCACCGATCTACTAGTGATTTTTTGCATTTACCTTGGCCCAAATCTCATTTCTTGGAGTGCCCACAAGTAAAAAAACCGTCTCCCTTTTAGTATTAAATCCAAATATCAAGGAGATGCTATTTCCATGGTTTAAAATGTTGTTTCATCTCAATGTTTCAGGTATTTCAAAAACTGAAGCGATACCGAAACATTTCTGAAGGATTTTGATACATTCAAAACATTCATATTAAGTCTTTTAGAGGATACCTAGGTCATGGGGTATGTCATTAGTTTGAAAATACAAGGATTTCTCAAATATTTACTTAAATATAAAATGGGCTTTTTCTAAATCCCTTAAGTCTTTGAAGGCAAACTGAGGTCAAAAGCATATTATCAGTTTTAAAACACGGGATATTTCGATCAATCTATAATCTTCATCTAAAAAACCAAAAAACAGAGAAGAAGAAGAATAAGATGAAGACGATGAATTAACCAAACCTTGAACTTCATCATCGATGATCAGGGTATGTTTTCTTTCTTCTAGATCTCTCTCAATCGTCTGATGCCACAAGTGGATCTCAAAACCCTAGTTTATGGTGGTAGAGATCAGAAAATAACTTGAGAAACCTTGATAGAAGACAATTCTCCATTGGAAACACTAGATCACAAGAGAAAATGAAAACTTTGGAACCGAAGAATGTTTCGATTCAATAGATGTATCGTCTCAGAAAGTTGAAAATCCGAGATGTTTCGGCCGACACAAACCGAAATGAAATAAAATTTTAAACCATGACTATTGATAGGACAGAATTGACTTGGATTCAGCCTCTTCTAAGTGAACTCGGTATTTCGGATGTCTCCCCTCATGTCTTATGGTGTGAAAATCTTGGAGCCACTTACCTAATAGTTAATCCAATTTTTTGTGTACACACTAAGTATATTGAAATTGTTTATCACTTTCCGTGGGGAAAAGTTACAAGTTGGGTTTTTGATGTTCGATTCATCTCATCTAAAGATTAGATTGCGGATATATTTACCAAGAATCTCAGCTCTCCACAGCTTTCTATTATTCAAAACTAGTTAATCATTCTTGAAAGACTGACTAACTTGAAGGGATGTATTGGGGATCACCGAATCCCTACCCAATAGAATCCTCTAAGATAAGATCTCTTGACTCATTATTTTAGAATATCTTATAAGATAAGATCATTGACTCATTCTTTTAAAATATCTTCTAAGATATGATCATTGAATTATTTTATTTTTGATACAGCAATTGTAATTATTGAGGATTACCGAATTCCTACCCAAGAGAATCCTCTAAGATAAGATCTCTTGACTTATTTGCTTAGAATATCTTCTAAGATAAGATCTTTGACTTATTATGTTTTGATACAACAATTATAATCCTTCTAATAAAGGAATGTATATTTGTTGAATAAAATATATAAAGACCACTCTCTCCAATTATTGGATTTGGGAAAGCATTATAAAAACATCTCTTTCTTTCAAATTCTTTTTTTCTCGAAATGCTTGAATTCAAAAAGCCTATCCTGCAATGGGATTGACCTTTCTTAGATGGAAACATGGACAGGATTCTTACTCATGATCATTTCCAAGATAAGAGATTATTGTTCCTAAAACGTGTGCAGAATGGTACACAACTATGGTTTTTGGGCTCCACAAAAGATGGCCTAGAAATTGAAACTTGAAATACTCATAGGAATCATTCATTCACCAGTTAAAAACTGTACTTGAGGTCCATCAAATATGTGTCTATAGATATGTTCAGCAAGATAGTTTTAGGTGTTCTAGGAAGCCAATGGCTAACTTTTTTCATAATGGAGCTTGAAAGTATTATTCCGTATTGGAATAAGCTAACCAAGGTATCTTGTTCTAGTAAGAAATGAAATGATAAATATGTGAGCTAGAAAATTAACTTACATAATTAATAATTTGTATCTTATAATATAAGCGAAAATTTCCTATAATTAGTTTTATTTCAAAAGAAAGTCATACTTTAGCTATATTAAGAATTCAAAGTTGGAAACCTCCATCAATGCATGGAAGAGAGAGTTTCGTTTGGAACCTTGTTCCCTTTGCAGTCTACTAGACCCTGTGAAAGGAAAGGAATTGGAGAATCTTTGATGGGAAGGAGCAGACACTCCAGGAAATCATCTTTCGTGTGTTGGGTGTTATTTTCTATTGGTGTAAACAAAACAATGATTCCAAAGAGTTTTCTTTTGAGGACTTCTCGTTTAGGTGGGATTTAGTGTTGTACTTCTTTTGAGGACACTTTGTCCTCCATTAATGAAAGTTTAAACTTATCAAAAAACAAAAACGAAAAAAAAAAAAAAAAAAATTCAAAATAGAATAGTGTAACGAGTATCAAGATGTCTCGTTCCATCAGCTTATCGAAAAATTGGAAGAGACCAAGACAAAGAGTTATGAAGGTTGTTAGGCTTTAAAAAGAATCAAAACTCTCAATTTTTAAAGAGTTAGAACTTGTGTGTTAGCATCCAATGTCAATAGTTCTTCACATACCTCTTCCCCAGAAGAAACCCCTACTCTACAAACATCATTTATCGTCCTAATAGCGTCTGAAACTCGCAATGATGCTGCTAACCCCCGAATTAATGATGCATAAATGCCTACATCTGGCCTGGCCCACTTCCATCTCTCAACAGAAGAACCTTTTTCACTCACACCTGTACATTTATAAATTCCCTCCAATGTCAAAAGTCAAAATACCAGAATATTTGACATAAAAACATTAAAAAGAATAATAATAGAAATATATGAATCAAAATTGTAATGATAATAGGAGCAATTCAAACAAAAAAATCTTAGCAGTTGCACCCAAACTCCAATACTGGCCATAAGAATTTCATACCTTAGCAATTAAAGCCCTTCAAAAGTCCAAATGTTAACAATGAGCAAAAAGTTCTTACAACAGTCAATTTTTTTTCCATTGAAGTTCAAATGTGGGTAACTTTATGTGTATTTTGTTCCTATGTCATGGATTGTTTCTTCATATGTCATGGATTCTTTAAAGAGAATAGGAGAAAATCAAGGCAAATTTAGCAATTAAAGTTTAAAGCTTACAAAATGGCAATCCACAGTTTAAAAATTAAAGTTCGTCACTCCTCCAAATTTAAACAACTTACATAGTTTACTAGCTGAATTTTAGGAATTCAAGTTCAAATTCAAACACCCATTGTTAGAAATTAAAATACTAAAAATAAAAACGATACCTTGATCGAAGGTGGATCGCATAGAGGAGAGAATCGATAATGCCAATTGGGCATTGTTACGGTAGAGCGCGGCAGTTATAATCGAACAGCAATCCGAAGTGCTCACAGTGCCTCCATTTCTTTGAGACTTCTCTGCGATCATATCCAAAGCTTCTTCAGAATCTTTCGCACCCGAAATCCGATTCAGAAACTCTTCATCCAATAAATTTGAAACCGAATTCTCTTTATTTCCATTTTCTCTTTCGCTTGAAGATGCTTTGATTTTGAAGTTCTTCAAGCGGGACGAACAGGACGGATTGGTTGAGAAACAGAGTTGCTTGAGAGCGAAGATTTCGTTAGTGTATCTGCTTAAGAGGAGAATCAAGAGAGAGTTGTTGTAGTTGCGAGAGACTGAAGAAATCTTTGATAGATTTGGAGAAGGATGAGATAGACGAGAAATCCAAGGAGAACCCAAGTTCAGAGCCATCTGTAAGTAACACTGGAGCTTCAATTCGAGCTTTAATGAAAAAGTATCCAGTTATGGGAGAGCTTTGAATCGAGCTTTCATGGAGATTCTCGCTCACTCGCTCTAGTGGATTGAAGTTGGCGATGAAGATTAGGAATGAGCGGCTCAAGGACAAAATGAGAGTAACTTCAAATCGCTTTGTCGAGGATGAGAGATGAATTATTGTGTGCGAATGGTTGTAGAGTACTATTGTGCACCAATCAATTATACCCGTCAAACTACTTTTGAAGAATCTAAATAACTGATATTTTTATTGATGATCAACAAAAGAGATAATTATTACATCCATTGATGTCGGAATATAATGCGTCCACCAAATCAAGCCGAACAGGCACAGAATATGTTGGTGTACTCTTTCTAATTACAAAACTACCCTTTATATTTGACGTGGCAAGCACTGAGGAGTCTACCAGAAAAAATTATGTGTACAAAAAACAACTCATCAATAAACACAACAACTTGGATAATGAGAAATAAATGAGGGGAAAGATGGATAAAGATAAAATATGAAATAAACTCATTTGTGAAAATGTAAGGTAATGTGCATCAAATAACTACTTTGATAATATAAAAAAATCACAAATTTGAATTTATGACCATTTTCAATTATAATTTGGAATAATAATTAGATGAATCGAATTCATTAAAAAAAAAATTCAAATAACTGTTTTGAAAAAAAAAAAATCATAAAATGGATTTATGGCCATTTTCTTAACTAACGATGATATTGATAATTTTGCTCCAAGTTCATAGATTTGATATAGACAAGATTGAGTATAGCTTCTTGCCAATCTTAACAATCTCATTAATCTTCATTGACGTCATTGGGATGTATAACTTTTGGAGACATGATCTAGTTGTGATCAAATCCATTAATCTAATATGTATCGAGTGTTATTTCATGTTAGATAATTTTTGCAAAATACACAATTTTTACAATTTCATTGTGTTAAAAATTCTTAACTTGTGAAAAAAGAAACATACAAAATCTAAATCTATTTAAATATATAATTAATCAGGTATAATTATTTTAAATAAGATCATTGACACACACACACACAATCATTACTCTCTAACATTATTAATTAATTATATTAAAAGTTGTCGTACATTAATGATTAAACTATAATTTGGATTCTTCAAAAGTAAAGTTTGGATAAAATATGCTACAATAGATTGAAATTTTTCGAGAATGTTATTCAAACCATAATCAATTCATTGTACACTTGAATTGTCTAAAATATTATCCACATGAACCCTATAAGTTAGAGCACAAACATTAATTTAAAAAAAAAAAGTAGTGCATAGCATTGCTAACTTTAAATAGGGATTTCCCTGATATCGTGACATTAAAACATGTCTTCACCTATTAATAATTAACCATTAATTCCTTTATGAAAAAGCATGATTGGATTATTAAAAACTTAACTTATATAGATAGAACTATATCTTTTTGAATGTATGATTAATCATTGAAAATGTATTTAAAATAGGGGGTGGTTCATGGGCCATATGTAAAAACAATGGTTTTTCAAAATATGAGTTAGAGGTTTTGGATTGAGCTGATTTTTTGTGAGGATGGTCACTATGATGAGAAGATCATCCTCACAAAAAATCAGTTCAATCTAAAATTTCTAAATCCATCAAAAGTGATTTACAAATTATTGGCAAAATTTGGCAAAAAATTGACGGTCCACATTCTAAATCACTTTTAATAGGGTTAGAAGATTCAGATTAGACTGATTTTTTTTTTTCTGGATATTCTTCCCATCATAGAGATCATCCTCACAAAAAATCAGCTCAATCCCAAACTTCTAACCCATATTTTGAAATTTTATTAATGTTACATTGTTTTTACATATGTTTTTTCATATGTCCCTTGATTTGTTCCCTTCAAAATATTATACAATCAAAGAGACGGCTCAAGCGTAAGGCCACTTAGGCAATTGCCTAAGGCCTCACGAAAACATTGGAAACCAAAATTATTTTTATAAAATCCTATCAAGTTTCAAAGTGTAAATGTATATATAACAAACCCTTAGAAACTTGTAAGATGAAAATTTCTTCCACTTTTTTTAATTAAACTCTTAGTCTGTTACATTATGGAATTGAGAGATTTTTTATTTATTTAAAAAAACAAATAAGATCTTCTAATATCTAGGAAATGTTAATTTCCAAAAAAGAGCAAATTCTTAAATGTTATCCCCTCCAAAATTAAAAGATAAAACAAAAAAATTAACAGCTTAAATCTAACAATTTTTTTAATTCCAACGTGTGAAAAAAACAAAACAAAACATAGAAATCAATAAATAGTACACAATCCTTTTCACGTTGGAATTATGAGGCTTTTTAATAATAATGAGAAATTATAATAATAATAAAAATCTAATTAAAATAATATTTCTCAAAAAGACAGTATTTTTTTTTAAATTACAAAGATGAACCTAAAACACCATTTGAAGTGGCGTTTTCCAAGAATTACAAAATTATCCCCAAAAAAGTCACTTTAAGTGACGTTTTTTGTCTATATCTCTTCATCGTCCTTTCCATTCCCCTCCTCTTCTTTTGAATTAGAAGGTAATCTCTTCCTCATCGAATTTAGATCAAGATCAACGTCTTGATCTAATATAGATTTGTCCACAATGACTGCAAAGTAATGGTCGCACATCTTGAACGTTGGTCTTCCTCATGGGTGGATTTAGAGTGGGGGCAATGGGGGCACTTGCCCCCATAAGAATTTTCAAACCATCTTTGGAGTAATGAACTATTGCTCTTTCAATTTGTTTTACACTCTTAGTTGTCCCCACAAAATAGTTTTCATTGTTATGTTACCCCCACACAAAAAAATTACAATCTTCATTGCCCTCACAAAAAAACTTCCACCCTTACATTGTCCCCACATGAGTTAAATCCTGGCTCCGCCACTGATCTTCCTTCTATTAACCTTTGAATGATCAAGTTAATGTCGAGTCATTGACGTAGAATTTGTTCTTCTCACTACGAAGGATTTTTTAACTTATGTGGAATTGGAATAGCTTCCATAGAAATCACATAACATTGTTTATACCTTTTAATAGTGAATTTGTAAAAACAAAATTAATATTTATCCAATCTTTTAATATCACATAATTTTACTGTACGAAATAAGTGTTTTATTTTATTTTCACACGTACAAAATCTTCGATCCATTTGAAGTATGTGTGTTCTTGATTTTGCGTGATCATAAACCTTAAATCTCATATCATTAATAGTTAAAAAGTTCACAACTAATTATTTTTTATATTTTTTTAATTTTATTTTTCATCATTTAGACTAATTGAGAATATCAAGTAAGACTCTTTAATATACGTCTATTATGTAATTAAATTATTTTATACTTAATATACCTTATAATAATCCAGATATTAGTTTTATACATAATTTCTTAATTCATTAATCAAAATTTTCATTTGCATTTGATCTTATTATCCTAAAATGAAAAATGAGATAATGGTTTACTATCTAATAAAGTAAAACATGTGTTCAATCTTTCTCTGATATAATCCAATTATATATTTCAGTGTTTTCTCTCTTAATTAATTTTAATTTTATTTTACAATCAATTTCAATTTATGTTTTACTCATTTTTCTAAAAATTTACAAAATAAATCTGATTTATAAATTTTTTTTAATTATTTTTTGAAAATGTTGAATACAAAAATATGACATGATGAAGAAAAATATTTATTAATTGTTAATATTAGTCATTTTTATTTATTTAAAATAAATGAAACTTTGTCAAAATCATAAGGTCTAAGTGACATTTCAAACCAATTTAAAAATCATACCTAAGTATCTTTATTTTTTTGTTCCAACTATTGAATATATAAGTGAAATAATACAATAAGTTAGGTTGTGAGCAATTGCAACAAGCATTATGCATTGATACTTATCTGTTAAGAATATATCATCTAATCCTACAATAAGTAAATATTCATTTTTAAAATCATATATACATATTTTAAAGAAAATAAGAACACATTAAAAATGAGTATTTTGACAATTTTAATAAAACAAAAACTTTTCAGATTTGTTTGTAGAATATTTATATATGCATCAACTTCACAATCATGTATTTCAACATTGATGTTTTCTTGTTTTTCAAGCTTTCATATATGTGATAGATACTGTATTAATATTTCATGTCAACAATTATGGATTGAGGAAAATAAAATTAGCTATTCCTTAAGCGAGTTAAAATGTAGTCTTTTATCTAGCTACTACTAGCTTGAGGATAAAGTCATGAGTCCATTTTATTAATATATGTATGAGTCGTGCAAAAATTATCTACGACAAATAAATTATTGTTTGCAATTTTTTTAGCATATATATGTCATTCACGTTTTGGAATATCATATTTAGTTATAACTTTTTTACTTATTATTAATATCACATTTTATAGAAAAATTATTTATAATGACAAAAGAAATTATTTTTTCTCTTAATTTAATTATGTTATTGAAATTTTAACCAACATAAATATTGGATATATTTTCATCATTACGAGATGACGAACTTAATTTATCAACAAATCCATCATCCTCACTATCTAAATCATTTTGTGGTATAACATTAAGTTTAGTTGAACCGTACGCAACATTATTGTCAGTATCTGTATTTAAATATTAACTTGATGAGTTAGGTCCACATTGACCATAATTTGATTGATCTATTTCAATATTTTCATCTTGTATCACAAAAATAATTATACTTTCTTAATTTTGATTACTATCTAATATATATTCTCAAGTTCCTTGGTAAAAAATATCAATTAAAAATTTCTCATTATCTAATTTTATAATTGACCTTATTGAAACTTATAGTCAAATATTATAAATCAAACAAATGAGGGCTTGTAACTGTAAATATGTAATTTGTGATGAAGTTGATAAAAGTCATGTATTTCCATCAATATACGTGACATCTTCAACATAATTTTCATATCGATAAATAATTACTTTAGAAGATATGTTTGATTCAATTTAATTTATGAAAATATAGGGTGAGCAAATAATGAGAGAGTAATAACAATTAGAGAGATGAAAAATCGATGAGGAATTATATACAGACACATATATATATATATATATATATATATATATATATATATATATATATATATGTATAAATGTTTGGCAAAACATTTTTCAAAACATGGGTTAGAAGTTTTGGAATGTGCTGATTTTTGGTGAGGATGATTTCTACGGTGAGAAAATTATCATCACCAAAAATCAGTCCATTCCAAAACTTCTAACCCCATCAAAAATGGTTTACAAAAAATGGACGGTCCACGATTTTTCAACTTGTAAACATGGGGCTAGAAGTTTTGGAATGGGCTGATTTTTGGTGAGGATGATCTCCTCACCGTAGAGATCATCCTCACCAAAAATCAGCCAATTCCAAAACTTCTAACTCATGTAGGATAAAAATGGTTGGCTCAGCACCAAATATTTTGGCCAACATTTTAGCCAACCATTTTTATCCTACATGGGTTAGAAGTTTTGGAATGGGCTGATTTTTGGTGAGGATGATCTTTACAGTGAGGAGATCATCCTCACCAAAAATCAGCCCATTCCAAAACTTCTAGCCCCATGTTTACAAGTTGAAAAATTGTGGACCATCCATTTTTTGTAAACCATTTTTTATGGGGTTAGAAGTTTTGGAATGGGCTGATTTTTTATGATGATGATATCGTCACCAAAAATCAGCCCATTCCAAAACTTTTAACCCGTGTTTCAAAAAATGTTTGTTGCTGAACATTTTCATATATATATATATATATATATATTATATATATATATATATATATATATATATATATATAGAGAGAGAGAGAGAGAAAGACATAAGTGAAAACATATGTAAAATAATGGTTTTTTAAAATATGGGTTAGAAGTTTCAGATTGAGCTGATTTTTTGTGCAGATGATCTCTATGATGAGAAGATCGTCCTTACAAAAAATTAGCCCAGTTTGAACCTTCTAACCCCATCAAAAGTGATTTAGAATGTGGACCATTGATTTTTTACCAATAATTAGTAATCACTTTTGATGGATTTCGAAGTTTCATATTAGGTTGATTTTTTGTGAGGATTATCTTCTCATCACAGAGATCATCCTCATAAAAAATCAAATCCAAAACTTCTAACCCATATTTTGAAAGAACCATTGTTTTTATATATGTTTTTACTAATGTCCCATGAACCACTCCTACATATATATATATATATATATATATATATATATATATATATATATATATATATATATATATATATATAGTACCACAATAACTACAACGGTTATAAATATAAGAAAATTTCACATTTCAAAAAAGAGGGAACCAATGGATAAAAGCAATATATATATATATATATAAAGCCACTTTGAGTGGTATTTTATGTTCATATACATAATATAAATAATAATTTTATATATTTGAGTGGTATTTTATGTTCGTATAAAAATAATAATTCAAATCCACCAATTTTTTTTAAATACTTCCAACTTGTGAAACTCACAAACAAGAATTGAATAAATTGTACACATAGTAAAAAAGTGAAGATTCCTCAAATAATAGTAATAACAAACCCTTGAAAGTTCCAACGATTTAAATTTCTTCCAATTTTTTAAAAATTAAATTCTCTAATCTTTTACACTATTATTACACAGTGGAATTGGGAGGTTTAAAAAAAATTAAAAAAATCATTGATAAAATCTACATATACCTAAAAAGTGTTAGTTTCCAAAACAAAAAAATTCTTTAAGCTTATCCCCTCCTAAACGATAAAACTAACTAGCTAAGATTGAAAAATAAAATCGATAAAAAAAGAATAAAAACTCAAAAAATATAAAAATAAAACAACTCAAAACAAGAAATAAGAAATAAGAGAAAGAGTAAATGAAAAAAACAAAAAAACACGACTAGATTATTAAAAGCTTGGCTTATATAGAAAAAATAAATAAATGTAAGAAAATTATACATCTCTTTAAATGTATAATCAATCATTGAAAACTTGTTTAAAATATTATTATAAGTGTAATATATACATAGAGGAATTTTCAGTCAAGAAAACCATCTTTACAAAATATTAATACATAGAATCCATTATATACTTGTAAGTTGATTTGAATTTGTGGAATTTGAATTCAACTTTGTAATGACATCTAAATTTAATACTTTTTACTATTCAAAATATTTGTCATTCAAAATCTGTATTATTCTCTAATCTATCTATGATCTCGTTGTCTAACGTCATTAAAGCCTAAAAAAGCAGAATCTGGTACTTTCGTCATACTAATTAGAGAGATGTTTTGCTCAAACTATTTTCCATCACTTTGATTATATTCTTTATGTATTGTGTTTTCTGTCATTATTCTTAAATTTTTAGGGAAATAAAGATGATGTTGATTCTATATATTTATTTTCTTAAAATTTTTAGAGATTTTACAAATCTTGAGAAATATATTTTTTTTCACCCAAAAATATATATTTAATATTCTCCACAAAATTATTACATAATACTAAATACCTAGGATTTTGAACTCCTTTGAAAACAAATTCCCTAAAATCATGCATACCCAACTGGTTATATGGATTGCAAATGAATGAAAGGGAATATAAATTTTCTTGAAAATAAAATATTCAAGCTTACATTTGAGATTTTTGTTTCAGAAGGTTAAAAATCATTTTTCCTTTCATTGTTCATGTGCAATCATACAGTCCCCTCATGTATGTATGATATCATAGGGGATTTATTTTCAAAGGGAGTACAAAATCCTAAGTCTTTAATAGTATACTTTTGAGAATTTTCTTTAGAACATTGATTTTCTGGTCAAAGCATCTCATCTCTCTGGATAGAAAAATGTTTTCCCTCCACACTCTTGGGATAATAGTTGTCACCAAACCTAATGGGTATTGTCAGGATTACTCTCACCCACATAACTAAATTTGACTCCCTTTTTGATAATTTGAGTGCAATCAAACACTAAAATTCAATTTTTTTGTTGTTGATATTGTTAGTAAATCCTTGTTGATCTAATCTAAAAAATACATAAAATAAATGGTAAATTACCATTTCATGAGTTGAGTATGATGAAATTCCGATTATGTATCATTGCACATTTTAATTCTAAAAAAAAATGAAAAGTGAGATCGTAGATTTTTCAAAGTGACAATCTTGCTGGTTTAAAGTAGTAAGATCGCTGCAAACTTACGAGATCATCACTTTTATACCAGTAGGATTGTCTCTTTGGAAAAAAAAAATAATAATAACAATCTCACTAATTTAGATCAACGAGATCATCACTTTGAAAAACTTAAGATCTCAAATTCATGTTTTGGGAATTAAAATGAACAGTTGGCCAGAATGGAAATTTCATCAAAAGTTGCTCATGTTTTTGGGAAATTTCTCAAAAAAAAAAAAAAAAGTGATTTCCAACCATTGAGTACCAAAAACTTCCTACAATGCAATGCCGACATATATTTTTTTTTAATTTATTTTTCTTCTGAATATGAGTTTTTCCATGAAATCTAGAAGATTGTGGTTTTGGATTGCCAATTTTATAATCCATGTGGGCCCAACAACCCTCAGTATTTCATAAAATAAGGTTTATTCAATAACGAACTTGATAAAGTAAGGGAGGTTTTTTTTAAAATAAAATTGCAATTAATACATAGGTCTTCCTGATAAATCTCTCTTATAAATTGGGTTTACAACCATTTTCTTAAATACTTAAAATATATAGCTTGTAGTAATTTCATTATATATGTCAAAAACTCTTAACTTATAAAGAAAAATACATGTATGATCTAAATCTAATTAAATATATAATTAAGATATACTTAGGGGGAAATTACTTCAAGGACTGTGGCTGAGGGTTTTTTTTTCTTTTAATTAGTCCCTAAGTCTTGGGCTTCTCTTAATAGTCCCTTTAGAAAAAAAAAAGTATTTCTAATCAGTCCCTAAACCCCACTCCACACATCTCTTATGGTTGAAATGTCGAAACTACCCTTATCATTTGAATTCATCATTTTCATAAAAAAAATTTTGGATTTTCACACTCTATTCGAGTTTCGGAGACTCCATTCCAATGGAAAGGATTTGAGTAGGGAAGAAATCATTTTCAAGCATTTTGAAGATGTATGTAAAAAGTTAAGATCTTTTCAATTTTTTTACTTCGCTTTTGAATGAAAATCGATAAAGGATGGATCTTTTGGTTTGAAATCATCTACACAAGTCTTTATGTCAAGTTTTTAGTCAATCTTTTTATGTATTTTAATACAAAAAACTTGAAAAATGATAATGAGTGGGTTTTACCAGCATCGAGCTCATCGCTTTTTATTTTTGGGGTCAACATTTTCTTATTGAGTTCAACATATATCACTACGTCAAAAACTCCAATTAGTGGCATTATGGCACTAAAAAAGACGGTCTGAAGCAGTTGTTTTGTGGGGACAATCTTAAACAGTCGTTTTATGTAAAACGACTGAGGTTAGTGAGAGTAATATAGTAAATTTACAAAAAAAAAAAAAATGATTAAGGGAGGGTTTCTATGATTCAGATAGAGAGCTCAAAGCTATCATTCATCTCGCGTTGTTCTCCCAATAACAAATTTCATCTTCGCACCCTTCAATTTCATCTTTGCGCCTTCGATTTCATCTTCCCTAATATCTCTCCCTCATGAAATAACACTACAAGAAACATTGGGCATTCCCATGTTTTTATTCTCGGCTCTAAGGTTTTGATCTAAGCAAAGTCATTTCTCTCTCTGAGATCCAAATCTCTCTGTATTTCTCACACTCTCTTTTCTTAGATCCCCCAATTTCTCCCTCTTCGTATCTCCACAGTCACTCTTCACTTCTTTCTCTCTCATTCATTGATCTTCAGTTGTCTCTATGATCATTCGTTCTTTGTCTCTATTCTTGTTTGGATTAGATCGAGCTCGCCAAGAGCTTTGTGATGGATACAATCATGTATCCTTTCTCTTCTGGCACGCGATTGAGGTAAGAGACAATCATGATTAGATCCTTTGTTAGATTGAATGCCTGTAATTGCGTTGCTTATGCTTTTAGTTATGTATTTTTCTATGATTTAATGTTACAAAGTGGAGGGGGATTTGTATTGATAGTGATGATTCTAATTTCTCTAAGTGTAGAAGGATCAAATTGTCAAAATGGATGCATTTCTGTCTGAAAGAATTTATTCAAAATTGTAAATAAAAAAAAAAATCACTGAATTTGAAACTACAAAACTTGTATATAAATAAAATTTATACTAGTAAGACATTGAGATCTATTTAATATCTATAGAGGAGTGAGTTTCTTTCAGAGGGTGGAGTTTTAACTGAAATTTCTGAACTACACCAAGGAAGAAGGCATAGTAGTTGAAAGAAGGAGCAATTTGATTTCCTCTGTTTTGAAATCAGAGCTGGGAAGGTGAAATCTAGTTCCTCTTTTGTGTTCTTGTGTTTGATATCAGAGTTTTTGTTGATAATGTTTTTTGCTTTAATCAATTTTTTTGTTGTAGGACTTAGCATTAAAGTCAATAATATTTAGTCCAAAAAAAAAAAAAAATTGCACAATGCAATACTGATATAATTATAAAATCTTCATCTAATCATGATTCATTGCTCATGTTGATTGTGATGAGATACAAAAGATGAGTTGAAGTAGTTTGGTTCAAACAGAGAGGTTGGATTAGGTTGGATGAGTTGAAGTGATTTCTTTAAGATCACATAAAGTTAGAGATAATGCATGTAGAAACTTGAAGTTTTCTTTAAGGACCTATATGAATGTGTTCCGTGTATAACTCTGTTGAAGTACACCAATCTATATTTTTATAGTTTCAAGTATTATATCGATAGGAGTAAAATATAAAGAGATTTTGATTAGTTAGTTGAAGTACCCTGATTAT
The DNA here is from genome assembly GCF_017979445.1 of Akebia trifoliata. NCBI lineage: Eukaryota > Viridiplantae > Streptophyta > Magnoliopsida > Ranunculales > Lardizabalaceae > Akebia > Akebia trifoliata. Next base: position 66,117 of record NW_028237041.1, read on the forward strand.
ACCGAATTAAAAAAGTACCTAATGACTATTGCAACAGGAACATAATTAGCACACCTTCACATTAGCATACCCTTTTGAATCTTATATGACAGCCCTTCATAGATGAGCAACCTATTGATGAGTATGTTGTGGGTCAATTGAAGGAATTTGAAGGAAAGAAGTTGGTTTCTACGACTAAAGAGGGATTGAAATTGGATGAGAGTGAAGATGAGAAGAAAAATAGTGAAACCATGAAGGAGATTACAATCCACGCATCTTAGGTGCTATCATTTTGTTTCTCAAGATAATGAGCATGCATTTCACATCTTAGGTGCTTTCATGTAAGACAAGTCTTTATGGGAAAGAGTCGGGCTTTCTTGATGAAGTTATTTGAGGCTCAAGTAGACTACAATTCACGCGTCGTATATTTGTGGTATTTCTTATAATTTATTTTGTTTGATGAGCAAGTTTTGGGCATTTGTTGCAGGTTCGACATTTTCAAGACAATGCACAAGATGTGGAAAGACTATATAATGCAACTTCTTAAAAATGTTGGGTGAGATACTTTTGCATTCATATTCAACTTAGTTGTTATGACTTGACATGTATCAAATTTCTTTTTTTGCGCAACATGCACAGTATGCTTGGGTTAAGGAAGCAGTTTTTATAGCCTTCTTGCATTCAATATTGCAGGAAAAGCCAGTTAGCACAATGGCTTCTCACTGCAGATTTACATAGTGCTATTATTCAAGGTTATATGAGAAACAACTCTCTCATCTCTTCTTTTAAAATGCATTACAGTGTGAACAACACACTTCATATTTTTTGGAAATGTGTTCTGTCTGTAAAGAAGAACAGAAAAGTAGTTGTGCCTTTCATGTTGTACCAAAGACATCTGGCCCCATTTTCCTGCCCCGGAATCAATTAGCAACTTTTATTTTTTTGGATAAGTATGCATGTGAAGGTGGTGTTTTGATCCAAGGTCTGTTGTACCGCATATGGACTTTACCACCTCACCGAGTAGGCACCTTCAAATTGATCCACAACTTTCAATTGGTGGCCTTCCATTGCCCAATTCAAATAACAGTTTCCCACAAGTCTATTACCATCTACACTTTAATCTACATAATGGGAAATGACGATCTTAAGATTGCATACCACAATTTTTATATTTTACTTCTTTTATGAGCTAAATTCTCGTAGGCACTCCAATTGGCAATCTTAAGATTCATTCTGTTCCATATAGACTCCCTCCTAGATCTTTAAATTAATTACCTTAGCTGTTTAGGCAATTATTCATTTTCATTCTGTCATGGACTACCAATATTCTGTTTTTTTTTTTTTTTAAGTACTTACATTGTTGAATTTGCAAATCAATGAGTTAACAATGAAACTTGCATTACAAAAATCTAAAGTATCTAATTATTAACTTCTTCCTTAATGTTAAAACCTAGGGAACCATAACTTACTAGTTTCTCATAACTTTATTTTTCCAGTTTCCCTTGTAAGAGTTCTTACATCTAGGATTTTCAAAGTGCACATGGTACCTTATTGACAGATTATGTATCTTACTAGTGCATTTATTGCACGTTAACATGTGCCCCAAGGGCACACATTAACAAGACCCATAAATAATTATCAAGATTTCCAATTTAATAGACATCTGTTTATTTTTTCTTCCAAAAAATATTCACCTATTCTCATGGGCAGAGCATTGTAAGACTTACTTATCTCGGATAACCAGCTGTAGACCAAGACATCCACAATGGAAAAGAAGTGATGATGATATTAATTCAGAATCAGATTCACCAAGTGATTCCTTGAGAGATATACAGGATATATCTTTAAACTTAAGACTTTCAATGGATGGTGAGAAAAATGAAGAGAGTGGTAGTCTCAAAAATGTTTTAGATTCTGAAGAAAAGGCTGTTAGTGGAAAGAGTAAGTTAGAGAATGTTGTTTTTTCATGGTCAAAGGGTATTCTAAGAGACTCTCTAAAGTCTCGGTCTGGTGAGAAATCAGGCCAAAATATTAGTTCTAGTAAGCATCATGCACTGAAGAGGCGGTCAAACTTTCTGATTTGTTATTTTGAAAGGACTTATTATGTTTAGAATAGTCACCTATGCTTCTTATTTATTCTTGACCCAGAAAGCTCTACTTTTGTTTATTGTAACTTGTTAGGCGTTAACATACTTGGAGTTTTCTCTTAGTTTTTTGTGTCATTATTGTCATTGTTACAAAAATTGAAGTTCAGGTCGAAAATATTTTGGTTGACATTAACCTCTGATATGAATAAGCACTGTATTGCCATCCTTTTAATTACTTATAAAGTTAATGCTTGCTATGGCAGCTCTCACCATGTCTATCACACAAAGGAGGGCATAATACACTTAAGTTTGATGTTTCTTTGCTTATTCAGGGAGTGGGAAAAACTTATACCATGCAACCACTACCCCTCAAAGCATCTCAGGATATACTGAGATTAATGCACCATACTTACCGTAATCAAGGTTTTCAGTTGTTCATCAGTTTCTTTGAAATTAATTGGTGCTTCAGCTATTTAATCAGCTTGAAGGAGGTGATTAATCAAGATGCCAAATTTTTAGCAATTTAGTCAGCTTGTGTCTTTTTGGGTTAACTATTTTTTTTTTCTTTGAATTTTTGGAAAAATTTATAGAATTTTATTACAGTGATGATTCCTTGCAGCATACCGAATTTAACACACTCCTTATTCTGTAGGTGGCATGACATCAAATTACGTGCTTTTGATAATGCAAAGCATCGAACTTATGTGGACTTGAAGGTAACTTTTTTTTTTCTCTCTGAGAGATTTACATCATCTTTGTGATTGTTTTTTAGTATGGCCAAGTTGTAGGTACACTATACTTCTGCTGTTGCACTTCAATTATGTAAACATGCCAATTTTTTTTTCAATGATTTTAGTTGAGGATGCTTGTCATTTTTGTGAACACACCTTGTGATTCCTGCATATAGATTGGCCCATAGGATCTTAGGGTTTAGTCATTTCAAATGGCCCAGTTAGTCTCATGGTTTTAAAACGAAATATCTTGTCTATCTCCTTTAAATTTTTTAGACCTATTTATCAATACATATTTACATTTGAATAATTTTATTTTTCTTATTATAAGGTAGATTAGTAGATGCTCAGTCACAAAATCTTATTTTTCATGGATTACAAACATTTAAGTCCAAAATATCGGATAGAGACTTGTTGGATCTCTCCAGTAGCTATTAAAAAAAAATGTAAAATATGTAAATCTTTCCAGTATAACTTTAAAGGCTGGCTGGGTCAGAATAATTTTACATTGATGAGTTTTTGATATATATGGATGGATGGGGTGTTGGTGTGTGTGCAAGATAAATGGAATACGTTGGTTCACACAACAAGAATATCCCTTCAGCAGAGAAGGGGAGAGCTAGTGCCGCAGGAGCTCTTGGGATTAAGTATTGATGAATTTATTTTATGTTTCGTGCATATGTGATATTAATAATAGTAGTAGTAATAACAATAGAAGCAAATGAGGTTTCAATAATTTTTTTAATGATCCATTTTTTTTTTCAATTTATAAATTCAAGAAAAAAAATTTTATAATTATAAATCAAGAAAAACGACTGTCTAAGACAGTCGTTTTTTCCGACTGTTTTGATTTGTCGCACTTAAAAAATCACTCCTTTAAAACGACTTCTTTTGCGACTGTAGGAGCAGTCATTTTTTTCAAAAACAACTATCCTGGACTGTCATTTTTCGAGCATTATGATGTAGTGTATATTTTTTTAAATCGAACTCAATAATAAAAAGTGGTTAGCTCAATAATAAATAAAAATTGGTGAGCTCGGCAATAAATAAAATTGGTGAGCTCGACAATGAATAAAAATTTGTGAGCTTGATAATAAAAAGTGGTGAGTTCGACACTATATATATGTGGGGGGCTGTTCGTGGGACATCTTGGAAAACGGTTGGGAAATCGATGCAATTCAACCATTAGATCTGGGGTGGTTGACGGTTGAGATCTAATTTTTAAATCGAAGATTGCTTTACAGGTGTGAAGGATTTCAACATAAATTCTTAGGTTTTTACATAGACTTCAAGAAAGTATTTTTTATTTATTTAAAAAGACTTCATTTTCCATCAAAAAGTAAACTGATTGGATAGATGAAAAGTTTTTTTTACCATTCTTCTCTCCCTCCATCTCACTCTCTCTCTCTCTCTCTCTCTCTCTCTCTCTCTCTCTCTATATATCTCTCGGCTTCTATGGAGAACCAGATCATCACTGCCTCCGGAGCACACAACCGAATTCGGAGAAAGATCACTATCTGTATCTATGGTTACACATTTTGGTGGTTATGGGTAGTATTTCCTTTGGCATAACTGGTTTGCAGAAAGAACAAAGCATCCACCTTCAATGGCAATGTGGGTCATAGACGCCCGCCATACATCTCTGGCATCCGCAGTTGGTGCACAGTATATTTCAACTCATACAAAAACAGGGAACATATGAAGTTTAAAAGAAGATTGAAAAATTATCATGAGATACAGCCATGCCATCATATTATAATACAAAATGGTTTCTATAATACATATGGTAAACAAGACCATTGATCCAGATTGGGTCCATCGATGCCCAAGAATCATACAGGCCATCCAGTAGTATTAAGAGCACTCCATTTTCTACAAATTGCCGAGTCCAACATTGTGCTGTAACCATGTGTCAGAAGCAAGCCAACATACTTTAATGAAAAAAATTCAAGTTATCCATATATATTTTTCTAGTTATATTTATCCATGATCATAATGTATGTAGAAGCTGATAGAGAGTTGGTCTAGTTATTTGTAGAAGTCGATAGAGAAAGAGAGAGAAGAATGATCAAATAAAATAAAAAAAACTTTTCATCTGTCCAATCAATTTTTACCTTTTGATGGTGAATGAAGTCTTTATAAATAAATAAAAAATATTTGTTGAGAAGGTCTTTGTAAAAATCTGAGAATTTATGTTAGAATCTTTATAGTTGTAAAGCAATTTTCAATTAAAAATTAGATCTCAACCGTCAACCACCCCAGATCTAACGGTTGAGTTGCATCGGTTTCCCAACTATTTTCTAAGACGTCCCATGAATCGCCCCCATATATATATGGGTCCCGTTCAGCACCAAACATTTTAGCCAACCATTTTTGTCCTACATGGGTTAGAAGTTATGGAATGGGCTGATTTTTGGTGAGGATGATCTCCATGGTGAGGAGATCATCCTCACCAAAAATTAGCCCATTCCAAAACTTCTAACCCCATGTTTACAAGTTGAAAAATCGTGGATCGTCCATTTTTTGTAAACCATTTTTGATAGGGTTAGAAGTTTTGGAATGAACTGATTTTTGGTGATGATGATCTCTTCGTCAGCCAATTCCAAAACTTCTAACTCATGTGTTTTGAAAAATGTTTGATGCTAAACATTTCCTTATATATACAGGGAAATGTTCAGCAACAAACATTTTGGCAAAACATTTTTCAAAATATGGGATAGAGGTTTTGGAATGGGCTGATTTTTGGTGAGGATGATCTCTACGGTGAGGAGATCATCATCACCAAAAATCAGCCTATTTCAAAACTTATAACCCCATAAAAAATGGTTTACAAAAAATGGACGGTTCACGATTTTTCAATTTGTAAACTGGGGCTAGAAGTTTTGGAATGGGCTGATTTTTGGTGAGGATGATCTCCTCACCGTAGAGATCATCCTCACCAAAAATCAGCCCATTCCAAAACCTCTAACCCATGTTTTGAAAAATGTTTGTTGCTGAACGGGACCCATATATATATATATATTGGGGCGGTTCGTAGGACATATGTAAAAACAATAGTTTTTCAAAATATGGGTTAGAGGTTTTGGATTGAGCTGATTTTTTGCGAGGATGGTCACTATGATGAGAAGATCATCCTCACAAAAAATCAGCTCAATCTGAAACTTCTAAATCCATCAAAAGTGATTTACAAATTATTGGCAAAAAATCGATGATCCACATTCTAAATCACTTTTAATGGGGTTAGATGTTTCAGATTGGAGTGAAGATCATCCTCACAAAAAAATCAGCTCAATCCGAAACTTTTAACCCATATTTTGAAAATTTATTAATGTTACATTGATTGAGCTGATTTTTTGTGAGAGTGATCTCTATGATGGAAAGATCATCTGGAAAAAAAAAAAAAAATCAGTCCAATCTAAAACTTCTAACCCCATTAAAAGTGATTTAGAATGTTGATTGTCGATTTTTTGCCAATAATTTGTACATTAATTTTGATGGATTTAGAAGTTTTAGATTGAGCTGATTTTTTGTGAGGATGATCTTCTGATCATAGTGACCATCCTTGCAAAAAATCAACTCAATTCAAAAACTCTAACTCATATTTTGAAAAACCAATGTTTTTACATATATTTTTACATATGGTTCATGAACCGCCCTCATATATATATATATATATATGAACAGCGTTCCTAAGACTCATATTGGGACTCACATTGCGACACACCGTTTTGTCTTATATGGGCAAAAATATTTGGAATGGGCTGATTTTTTGTGAGGATGATCTCTATGGTGAGGAGATCATCCTTGCCAAAAATCAGCTCATTATGAAACTTCTAGACCATCCAATTTTTGTTGAAAAATTATAGACCGTCCAATTTTTGTAAATCAATTTTGATGGGGTTAGAAGTTTTGGAATGGGGTGATTTTTTGCCAGGATGATCCCCTCATCACAGAGATCATCCTCACAAAAAATCAGCTCATTCAAAACATTTTTGCCCATATAAGACAAAACGGTGTGTCGCAATGTGAGTCTCAATATGAGTCTTAGGAACGTGACCCTATATATATATATATATATATATATATATATATATATATATATGAGTAGCGTTCAATGGCCAACAGTTTGGCAAAACATTTTGGCAAACACATTTTTCAAAACATGGGTTAGAGGTCTTGGAATGGGCTGATTTTTGGTGAGGATGATCTCTATGGTGAGGAGATCATCATCACCAAAAATCAGCCCATTCCAAAACTTCTAACCTCATCAAAAATGATTTACAAAAAATGGACGGTTCACGATTTTTCAACTTGTAAAATGGGGCTAGAAGTTTTGGAATGAGCTGATTTTTGGTGAGGATGATCTCCTCACCGTAGAGATCATCCTCACCAAAAATCAGCCCATTCCAAGACCTCTAACCCATGTTTTGAAAATGTGTTTGCCAAAATGTTTGCCAAACTGTTGGCCACGGATAGGGACCCTATATATATAGTCCCTTTCAGCAACAAACATTTTGACAAACATTTTGGCAAAACATTTTTCAAAACATGGGTTAGAGGTTTTGGAATGGGCTGATTTTTGGTGAGCATGATCTCTACGGTGAGGAGATCATCCTCATCAAAAATCAGCCCATTCCAAAACTTCTAGCCCCATGTTAACAGGTTGAAAAATTGTGAACCGTCCATTTTTTGTAAACCATTTTTGGTGGGTTAGAAGTTTTGGAATGGGCTGATTTTTGGTGATGATGATCTATTCCCTGTAGAGATCATCCTCACCAAAAATCAGCCCATTCCAAAACCTGTAACCCATATTTTCAAAAATGTTTTGCCAAAATGTTTGTCAAAATGTTTGTTGCTGAACATTTCCCATATATATATATTTTTTAAATTAAGACTCGTCTAAAATAAAAAGTTTTAATGAATTGGATTCTTCAAACTCAAGTCAAATTTTGGAAAATTACCATGATTAGTTGAAATTTTATGATAAGGTTATTTTAGACAAGGACAATTTATTGTACAATTGGATTTTCTAAAATATTATCCCCATGGATCCCACAACCGATCGAGACTACAAATATGGAGTATGAAAAAAAATACAATGCTTAAGTGCAACCAATATTCTTGATCCAGGATTATCTCAATCTCATATAGCTCTCTCCTTCCTTTCTCCCTATATGTATCCATCTCTGTTTAACATCTCTTTTACCCATGCATAAATGAAAATACGTACCTTGATTTTTTGAGAGATAAGTAGGTTACATCATTCTAATCTCTTTGTCCTATCTAGCAATTGAAATCTCATTTATGGGTAAATTATCAATCCCTTTGAAGAAGCTATAAAGACATTACAATTCAGGAAGAAGTGACGGCTCAAGCTATTTACCTATCAAAGAAAATCAATAAGTCTGTATCAATAATTGTCGGTAAAAGTATATACAACCAGCAAAAAAAAAAAAAAAAAAATTCTCACCAAACATTTTCCAGAAAATAAGGGATATAGTGATGGTAACTTTATGTGGTCGTCGGTACAAAGATTCAACGGCAGTCTAGTTGATATTGTTAGTAAACCCTTGTTGAACTGATTTAAAATAATAATAACTATAATGATTTGTGATTTCCAACTATTTAGTACCTAAAACTTTCTACAATGCAATGCAAACATTCTTGTATGGAAATCAGATTCGTACCTTCTTTAGCTGATGTGGCGTAAATCACTATTCTAATCATATAATAACTAGTAAGGTATTTTGGTATGTCAAAACTCAAAACCTCATTTGGCAAAATACTTTAATATCAATTAAGGGACTGTTTAATAACCATTCCAATTAAAATTAATTTTGAATATATATATATATATATATATATATATAAATATGGAGCGGTTCAGCAGCCCTAAAAGTTTGCCAAACATTGTACTAAACATTTTTTGTAAATTACTTTTGATGGGGTTAGAAGTTTTGGAATAAGTTGATTTTTTGTGAGTATGATCTCTACGGTGAAGAGATCATCCTCACCAAAAATCAGCTCATTTTGAAACTTCTAACCCTAGTTTACAAGTTGAAAAATCGTGGATCGTCTAATTTTTGTAAATCACTTTTGATGGGGTTAGAAGTTTTGGAATAGACTGATTTATGGTTAGGATGATCTCCTCATCATAGAGATCATCCTTATAAAGAATCAGCTCATTCAAAAACTTCTAACCCGTGCTTAGAAAAATGTTTAGTACAATGTTTGGCAAACTTTAGGGCTGCTCAGCCGCCCCATATATATATATATGGTCCCGTTCCCCACCCTAAGCTTTACCCTACACTTTAACAAATGTGTTTTGTCGTACATGAGTTAGAAGTTTTGGAATAGGCTGATTTTTAGTGAGGATGATCTCTATGGTGAGGAGATCATCCTCACCAAAAATCAGCTCATTCCAAAACTTCTAACCCCATCAAAAATTGTTTACGAAAAATGGATGGTCCACAATTTTTCAACTTGTAAACATGGGGCTAAAAGTTTTAGAATGGGTTGATTTTTGGTGAGGATGATCTTTTAATCGTAGAGATCATCCTCACCAAAAATCAACCCATTCCAAAACTTCTCATCCATGTAGGACAAAACACATTTATTAAAGCGTAGGGTAAAGCATAGGGTAAAGCTTAGGGTGTTGAACATTTCCCATATATATATATATATGGGTAGCGTTCAAGGGCAAACTTTTTAGCAAACTTTTTGGCAAAACTTTTTCAAAACATGGGTTAGAGGTTTTTGAATGGGCTGATTTTTGGTGAGGATGATCTCTACGGTGAGGAGATCATCCTCACCAAAAATCAGCCCATTCCAAAACTTCTAACCCATGTTTACCAGTTGAAAAATCGTGGACCGTCCATTTTTTGTAAACTATTTTTGATAGGGTTAGAAGTTTTGGAATGGGCTGATTTTTGGTGAGGATGATCTCCTCACCGTAGAGATCATCCTCACCAAAAATCAGCCCATCCCAAAACTTCTAACTCATGTTTTGAAAAATATTTTGCCAAAAAGTTTGCTAAAAAGTTTGCCATTGAACGCCCCCCTATATATATATATATAGGGAAATGTTCAGCACCCTAAGTTTTACCACACACTTTAACAAACGTTTTTTGTCCTACATGGGTTAGAAGTTTTGGAATGAGCTGATTTTTGGTGAGGATGATCTCTATGATTAGAAGATCATCCTCCCCAAAAATCAGCCCATTCCGAAATGTTTAGCCCCATGTTTACACGTTGAAAAATCGTGGACCGTCCATTTTTTGTAAATCAATTTTGATGGGGTTAGAAGTTTTGGAATGAGCTGATTTTTGGTGAGGATGATCTCCTCACCATAGAGATCATCCTCACCAAAAATCAGCCCATTCCAAAACTTCTAACCCATGTAAGACAAAACACATTTGTTAAAGTGTGTGGTAAAACTAAGGGTGGCGAACGGGACCCATATATATATATATATATAGATATATGCTTCACCAAACGTGTTTTGTCCTACATGGGTTAAAAGTTTTGGAATGGATTGATTTTTGGTGAAGATGATCTCTACGATTAGAAGATCCTCCTCATCAAAAATCAGCACATTCCGAAATTTCTAGTCCCATGTTTACAAGTTGAAAAATCATGGACCGTCCATTTTTTGTAAATCATTTTTTATGAGGTTAGAAGTTTTGGAATGGGCTGATTTTTGGTGAGGATGATCTCCTCACCATAGAGATCATTCTCACCAAAAATCAGCCTATTCCAAAACTTCTAACTCATGTAAGACAAAACACGTAGGGTGTTGAACAGGACCCTATATATATATATATAGGGTCCCGTTCAACAACAAACATTTTGACAAACATTTTTCAAAACATGCGTCAGAGATTTTGGTGAATATGATTTTTACGGTGAGGAGATCATCCTCACCAAAAATCAGCCCATTCCAAAACTTCTAGCCTCAGTTTACAAGTTGAAAAATCGTGGACCATCCATTTTTTGTACATCATTTTTGATGGGGTTAGAAGTTTTGGAATGGGCTGATTTTTGGTGATGATGATCTCCTCACCGTAGAGATCATCCTCATAAAAAAATCAGCCCATTCCAAAACCTCTAATTAATGTTTTGAAAAATGTTTGCCAAAATATATGTGTTTGAACATTTCCCATATATATATATATAGCGTCCCGTTCGGTAACAAACATTTTGGCAAAACATTTTTCAAAACATGGGTTAGAGGTCTTGGAATGGGCTGATTTTTGGTGAGGATGATCTCTACGGTGAGGAGATCATCCTCACCAAAAATCAGCTCATTCCAAAACTTCTAGCCCAGTTTACCAGTTGAAAAATTGTGGACCGTCCATTTTTTGTAAATCATTTTTGATAGGGTTAGAAGTTTTGAAATGGGCTGATTTTTGGTGATGATGATCTCCTCGGTTTTGAAAAATGTTTGTTGCTGAACATTTCCCTATATATATATAGGGTCCTGTTCAACACCCTACGCTTTACCCTACGTGTTTTGTCTTACATGGGTTAGAAGTTTTGGAATAGGCTGATTTTTGGTGAGGATGATTTCAATGGTGAGGAGATCATCATCACCAAAAATCAGCCCATTCCAAAACTTCTAACCTCATAAAAAA